>NW_026735468.1:0-125667 GCF_949786415.1 Peromyscus eremicus | reverse complement strand
GGCAGGTAAGAGCGCTACCAGCTGCCCGCACATCCACTGTGGGTTCTGATGACATGGCAGCCAGCCGTGACCCCCCTGTTTCCTCTCTATGCCCTGCTTTGACTTCAAATGGCCTGAAACTCTTGAACAAAGACATTTCTTGGAGGTTGCTCGATCTGTAATCTCAGCTGGGACAGCTGCAATTTGAAAGTGGAATCTGGGAAAGGGTGATGTTTAAGGGGTTGGCTCAATAACAGTGGAATTGCCAGGGCTGTGTTTAGAGGGAAGATTTTATCTTCAAATTCCTTGAGTTCTACAAAGGGGCCAAAGGTCTGAGAGCTGTAAAGGGGTTAGGAACTTTGTAGAGGTCCATGGGAAGAGCTCAGAGGGCTAGACTCCCTGTCCAACAATAGTCACAAGCCACATGTGCCTATTTAAGTTTAATATAAATTAAGGCAGACATAGTGGCTACTTGCCTGTAATTCTAGCACTCACTAGGAGGCAGAATGATCAGGCTTTCAAGGCCAGCCTCAGCTACATAGCAAGTTTGAGGCCAGCCTGGGCTATAGGAGACCCTGTCTCAAAAGCCAAACCAGGGCCTGGAGAGAGAGCTCGGTGGCAAAGAGTACTTGCTGATGTGCCAGAGGACCTGAGTTCAAATCCTAGTCAGGCAGCTTATAACTGCCTGTAACACCATCTCTAGGGGACCCAACGCCTTCTAGCGTCTGAAGGTACCAGAACACACAAGGTATACACCATACAGAGATACATACATGCACATAAGTAAACGTTTTATTCTGCTTAGGAAACTGACAAGAACAGTAGATCCTCTTCAGTCCAATACACTGTACTTGCTGGGAACAGACGCCAGTGCTCTTTGCACTGTGTATGACAATGGGAGAGTAATAGTGACTCTTCTTACCAGAAAACAACTCTTGCTCGTAGGACCTGAAACTGCATTTGATTCAACTCCATTTAGGACTGGGAAACAAACGCTAGCTCGCCTTACAAGAAACACACTCTGCTTTTGAGAAAAGAGCACTCTTCTACTCTACTGTGTTTCCTATTGGGTCCGAACAGTGAGCTTGCTCAGAACAAACGAACTGTACTTCCTACACACATGGGCCATATCTAGTTCAACTCTGCTTAGGAAACTGACAAGAACAGTATCTCCTCTTCAGTCCAATACACTGAACTTGCTGGGAACAGACGCCAGTGCTATTTGTACTGTGTATGGCAATGGAGGCGCAATAGTGGACTCTTCTTACCAGAAAACAACTCTTGCTCGTAGAACCAGAAACTGCATGTGATTCAACTCCATTTAGGACTGGGAAACAAACGCTAGCTCACATTACAAGAAACACACTCTGCTTTTGAGAAAAGAGCAATCTTCTACTCTACGGTGGTTTCCTATAATGCCAGAACAGTGAGCTTCCTCAGAACAAAAGAACTGGGCTTCCTACAGACACGGGCCATATCTAGTTCCACTCTGCTTAGGAAACTGACAAGAACAGTATCTCCTATTCTGTCCAATACACTGTACTTGTTGGGAAGAGAAGCGAGTGCTATTTGCACTGTGTATGGCAATGGAAGCACAATAGTGACTCTTCATACCAGAAAACAACTCTTGCTCATAACGACCAGAAACTGCATGGGATTCAACTCCATTTAGGACTGGGAAAAAAACGCTAGCTCGCCTTACAAGAAACACACTCTGCTTTTGAGAAAAGAGCACTCTTCTACTCTACTGTGTTTCCTATATGGCCAGAACAGTGAGCTTGCTCAGAACAAAATAACTGTGCTTCCTACACACGGCCATATCTAGATCAATTCTGCTTAAGAAACTGACAAGAACAGTAGATACTCTTCAGTCCAATACACTGTACATGCTGGGAACCGACACCAGTGCTATTTGCCCTGTGTATGACAATGGGAGTGCAATAGTAACAATTCTTACCATAAAACAATTCTTGCTTGTAGGACCAAAAACTACAAGTGACTCAACTTTATTTAGGACTGGGAAACAAACGTTAGCTTGCCTTACAAGAAACACACTCTGCTTTTGAGAAAAGAGCACTCTTCTACTCTACTGTGTTTCCCATGGGTTCTGAACAGTGAGCTTGCTCAGAACAAAAGAACTGTGCTTCCTACACACAGGGGCCATATCTAGTTCAACTATTCTCCAGGAAACTGACAAGAACAGTAGCTCCTCTTCAGTCCAATACACTGTATTGCTGGGAAGAAGACGCGAGTGCTATTTGCACTGTGTATGGCAATGGGAGCGCTATAGTGACTTTCCTTACCAGAAAACAACTCTTGATCGTAAGACCAAAAACTGCATGTGATTCAACTCCATTTAGGACTGGGAAACAAATGCTAGCTCGCCTTAAAAGAAACACACTATGTTTTGAGAAAAGAGCACTCTTCTATTCTCCTGTGTTTCCTATAGGGCCAGTACAGCGAGCTTGCTCAGAACAAAAAACTGTGCTTCCTACACATATGGACATATCCAGTTCAATTCTGCTTAGGAAACTGACAATGACAGTAGCTCCTCTTCAGTCCAATACACTCTACATGATGGGAACAGACGCCAGTGCTATTTGCCCTGTGTATGACAATGGGAGCACAATAGTGTCTCTATTTACCAGAAAACAACTCTTACTCGTAGGACCAGAAACTGCATGGGATTCAACTCCATTTAGGACTGGGAAACAAACGCTACTACGCCTTACAAGAAACACACTCTGCTTTTGAGAAAAGAGCACTCTTCTACTCTGCTGTGTTTCCTATAGTGCCAGTACAATGAGCTTGCTCAGAACAAAAGAACTGTGCTTCCTACACACACGGGCCATATCTAGTTCAACTCTGCTTTGGAAACTGTCAAGAACAGTAGCTCCTCTTCAGTCCAATACACTGTACTTACTGGGAACAGACGCGAGTGCTATTTGCACTGTATAATGCAATGGGAGCTCAATAGTGACTTTCCTTACCAGAAAACAACTCTTGCTTGTAGGACTGAAAACTGCATGTGATTCAACTCCATTTAGAACTTGGAAATAAACGCAAGCTCGCCTTACAAGAAACAGACTCTGATTTTTAGAAAACGGCACTCTTCTACTCTACTGTGTTTCCTTTGGGGTCCGAAAAATGAGCTTGCTCAGAACAAAAGAACTTTGCTTCCTCCACACGCGGGCCTTATCTAGTTCAATGCTGCTTAGGAAACTGACAAGAAAAGTAGATCCTGTTCAGTCCAATACAATGTACTTGCTGGGAACAGACGCCAGTGCTGTTTGCACAGTGTATGACAATGGGAGAGTAATAGTGACTCTTCTTACCAGAAAACAACTCTTGGTCTTAGGACCAGAAACTGCATGTGATTCAACTCCATTTAGGACTGGGAAACAAACGCTAGCTCGCCTTAGAAGAAACACACTCTGCTTTTGAGAAAAGAGCACTCTTCTACTCTACTGTGTTTCCTATGCTTTCCAAACAGTGAGCTTGCCCAGAACAAAAGAACTGTGCTTCCTATACACAAGGCCATATCTAGTTCAACTCTGCTTAGGAAACTGACAAGAACAGTAGCTCCTCTTCAGTCCAATACACTGTACTTGCTGGGAATAGACGCGAGTGCTATTTGCACTGTGTATGGCATTGTGAGCTCAATAGTGACTTTCCTTACAAGAAAACAACTCTTGCTCGTAGGACCGAAAACTGCATGTGATTCAACTCCATTTAGAACTGGGAAATAAACGCTAGCTTGTCTTACAAGAAACATATTCTGCTTTTGAGAAAAGAGCACTCTTCTACTCTGCTGTGTTTCCTATAGTGCCAGTACAGTGAGTTTGCTCAGAACAAAAGAACTGTGCTTCCTTCACACAGGGGCCATATCTAGTTCAACTCTGCTTAGGAAACTGACAAGAACAGTAGCTCCTCTTCAGTCCAATGCACTGTACTTGCTGGGAACAGACACGAGTGCTATTTGCACTGTGTATGGCAATGGGAGCGCAATAGTGACTTTCCTTACCAGAAAACAACTCTTGCTCCTAGGACCAAAAACTGCATGTGATTCAACTCCATTTAGGACTGGGAAACAAACGCTAGCTCGCCTTATGAGAAACACACTCTGCTCATGAGAAAAGAGCACTCTTCTACTCTACTGAGTTTCCTATATGGCCAGTACAGCGAGCTTGCTCGGAACAAAAGAACTGTGCTTCCTACACACATGGCCATATCCAGTTCAATTCTGCTTAGGAAACTGACAAGAACAGTAGCTCCTCTTCAGTCCAATACACTCTACATGCTGGGAAAAGACGCCAGTGCTATTTGCCCTGTGTATGACAATGGAAGCCCAATAGTGTCTCTTCTTACCAGAAAAAACCTCTTGCTCGTAGGACCAGAAACTGCATGGGATTCAACTCCATTTAGGACTGGGAAACAAACGCTAGCTCGCCTTACAAGAAACACACTCTGCTTTTGAGAAAAGAGCACTCTTCTACTCTACTGTTTTTCCCATAGGGCCAGAACAGTGAGCTTGCTCAGAACAAAAGAACTGTGCTTCCTACACACACGGGCCATATCTAGATCAACTCTGCTTAGGAACTGACGAGAACAGTAGCTCCTCTTCAGTCCAATACACTGTACTTGCTGGGAATAGACGCGAGTGCTATTTGCACTTTGTATGGAAATGGGAGCACAATAGTGACTTTCCTTACCAGAAAACAACTCTTGCTCATTGGACCAAAAACTGCATGGGATTCAACTCCATTTAGGACTGGGAAACAAACGCTAGTTCGCCTTACAAGAAACACACTCTGCTTTTGCGAAAAGAGCACTCTTCTACTCTGCTGTGTTTCCTATAGTGCCAGTACAGTGAGCTTGCTCAGAACAAAAGAACTATGCTTCCTACACACACAGGCCATATCTAGTTCTACTCTGCTTAGGAAACTGACAAGAACAGTAGCTCCTCTTCAGTCCAATACACTGTACTTGCTGGGAATAGACGCGAGTGCTATTTGCACTTTGTATGGAAATGGGAGCACAATAGTGACTTTCCTTACCAGAAAACAACTCTTGCTCATTGGACCAAAAACTGCATGGGATTCAACTCCATTTAGGACTGGGAAACAAACGCTAGTTCGCCTTACAAGAAACACACTCTGCTTTTGCGAAAAGAGCACTCTTCTACTCTGCTGTGTTTCCTATAGTGCCAGTACAGTGAGCTTGCTCAGAACAAAAGAACTATGCTTCCTACACACACAGGCCATATCTAGTTCTACTCTGCTTAGGAAACTGACAAGAACAGTAGATCCTCTTCAGTCCAATACAATGTACATGCTGGGAGCAGACGCGAGTGCTATTTGCACTGTGTATGGCAATGGGAACGTAATAGTGACTCTTCTTACCAGAAAAAAACTCTTGGTTGTAGGACCAGAAACTGCATGGGATTCAACTCCGTTTCTGACTGGGAAACAAACACTAGCTAGCCTTACAAGAAACACTCTCTGCTTTTGAGAAAAGAGCACTCTTCTACTTTACTGTGTTTCCCATAGGGTCCGAACAGTGAGCTTGCTCAGAACAAAAGAACAGTGGTTCACACACACGGGCCATATCTAGTTCAACTCTGCTTAGGAAACTGACAAGAACAGTAGATTTTCTTCTGTCCAATACACTGTACTTGCTGTGAACAGACACGAGTGCTATTTGCACTGTGTATGGAAATGATAGCACAATAGTGACTCTTCTTACCAGAAAACAACTCTTGCTCATAGGACCAGAACCTGCATGTGATGCAACTCCATTTAGGACTGGGACACAAACGCTAGCTCGCCTTACAAGAAACACACACTGCTTTTGAGAAAAGGGCACTCTTCTACTCTACTGTGTTTACTCCAGGGCCAGAACAGTGAGCTTGCTCAGAACAAAAGAACTGTGCTTCCTACACACACGGGCCATATCTAGTTCAACTCTGCTTAGGAAACTGACAATAACAGTAGATCCTCTTCAGGCCAATACACTGTACATGCTGGGAACAGACGCAAGAGCTATTTGCCCTGTGTATGATAAAGGGAGTGCAATAGTGACTCTTCTTACCAGAAAACAACTCTTGCTCACAGGACAAGAACCTGCATGTGATTCAACTCCATTTATGGCTGGGACACAAACGCTAGCTCGCCTTACAAGAAACACACTCTGCTTTTGAGAAAAGAGCACTCTTCTACTCTACTGTGTTTCCTCTGTTGTCCGAACAGTGAGCTTGCTCAGAACAAAAGAACTGTGCTTCCTACACACACGGGCCATATCTAGTTCAACTCCGCTTAGAAAACTGACAAGAACAGTACCTCCTCTTCTGTCCAATACACTGTACTTGCTGGGAACAGACGACAGTGCTATTTGCAATGTGTATGGCAATGGGAGCGCAATAGTGACTCTTCTTAGCAGAAAACAACTCTTGCTCGTAGGACCAGAAACTGCATGTGATTCAACTCCATTTAGGACTGGGAAACAAACGCTAGCTCGCCTTACAAGAAACACACTCTGCTTTTGAGAAAAGAGCACTCTTCTACTCTACTATGTTTTCTATAGGGCCAGAAGATTGAGCTTGCTCAGAACAAAAGAACTGTGCTTCACACATACGGGTCATATCTAGTTCAACTCTGCTTAGGAAAATGACAAGAACAGTAGCTTCTCTTAAGTCCAATACACTGTACTTGCTGGGAACAGACACGAGTGCTATTTGCACTGTGTAATGCAATGGGAGCGCAATAGTGACTTTCCTTACCAGAAAACAACTCTTGCTCATAGGACCCAAAACTGCATGTTATTCAACTCCATTTAGGACTGGAAAACAAATGCTAGGTCGCCTTACAAGAAACACACTCTGCTTTTGAGAAAAGAGCACTCTTCTACTCTACATGTTTATTATATCGCCAGAATAGTGTACTTGATCAGAACAAAAGAACGGGGCTTCGTACACACGCGGCCATAACTAGTTCAATTCTGCTTAGGAAACTGACAAGAAGAGTAGATCCTCTTCAGTCCAATACACTGTACATGCTGGGAATAGACGACAGTGCTATTTGCCCTGTATGACAATAGAAGCACAATAGTGACTCTTCTTACCAGAAAACAACTCTTGCACCTAGGACCAAAAACTGCATGTGATTCAACGCCATTTAGGACTGGGAAACAAACACTAGCTCGCCTTACAAGAAACACACACTGCTTTTGAGAAAAGAGCACTCTTCTACTCTACTGTGTTTCCTATGGAGTCCGAACAGTGAGCTTCAGAACAAAAGAACTGTGCTTCCTACACACACGGCCATATCTAATTCAACTCTGCTTAGGAAACAGACAAGAACAGTAGCTCCTCTTCAGTCCAATACACTGTACTTGCTGGAAACAGAATTGTTTGCTATTTGCTCTGTGTATGGCAATGGGAGCGCAATAGTGACTCTTCTTACCAGAAAACAACTCTTGCTTGTAGGACCAGAAACTGCATGGGATTCAACTCCATTTAGGACTGGGAAACAAACACTAGCTCGCCTTACAAGAAACACACTCTGCTTTTGAGAAAAGAGCACTCTTCTACTCTACTGTGTTTCAGGTGGGGTCTGAACAGTGAGCTTGCTCAGAACAAAAGAACTGTACTTCCTGCACACATGGCCATATCTAGTTCAATTCTGCTTAGGAAACTGACAAGAACAGCAGATCCTCTTCAGTGCAATACACTGTACATGCTGGGAACAGGCACCAGTGCTATTTGCCCTGTGTATGACAATAGGAGCGCAGTAGTGACTCTGCTTACCAGAAAACAACTCTTGCTCGTAGGACTAGAAACTGCATGTGATTCAACTCCATTTAGGACTGGGAAAAACCCTAGCTCGCCTTGCAAGAAACGCACTCTGCTTTTGAGAAAAAAGCACTCTTCTAGTCTACTGTATTTCCTATAGGGCCAGAACAGTGAGCTTGCTCAGAACAAAAGAACTGTGCTTCACACACACGGGTCATATCTAGTCCAACTCTGCTTAGGAAACTGACAAGAACAGCAGCTCCGCTTCTTTCCAATACACTGTACTTGCTGGGAGCAGACGAGAGTGCTATTTGCACTGTGTATGGCAATGGGAGCGCAATAGTGACTCTTCTTACCAGAAAACAACTCTTGCTTGTAGGACCAGAAACTGCATGGGATTCAACTCCGTTTCTGACTGGGAAACAAACACTAGCTAGCCTTACAAGAAACACACTTTGCTTTTGAAAAAAGAGCACTCTTCTACTCTACTGTGTTTCCCATGAGGTCCGAAAAATGAGCTTGCTCAGAACAAAAGAACTGTGCTTCACACACACGGGTCATATCTAGTCCAACTCTGCTTAGGAAACTGACAAGAACAGTACCTTTTCTTCTGTCCAATACACTGTACTTGCTGGGAACAGACGTGAGTGCTATTTGCACTGTGTACAGCAATGATAGCACAATAGTGACTCTTCTTACCAGAAAACAACTCTTGCTCGTAGGACCAGAAACTGCATTGGATTCAACTCCATTTAGGACTGGGAAACAAACGCTAGCTCGCCTTACAAGAAACACACTCTGCTTTTGAGAAAAGAGCACTCATCTACTCTACTGTGTTTACTCCAGGGACAGAACAGTGAGCTTCGTCAGAACAAAAGAACTGTGCTTCCTACACACACGGGCCATATCTAGTTCGACTCTGCTTAGGAAACTGACAAGAACAGTAGATCCTCTTCAGGCCAATACACTGTACATGCTGGGAACAGACGCAAGTGCTATTTGCCCTGTGTATGATAAAGGGAGTGCAATAGTGACTCTTCTTACCAGAAAACAACTCTTGCTCGTAGGACCAGAAACTGCATGTGATTCAACTCCATTTAGGACTGGGACACAAACGCTAGCTCGCCTTACAAGAAACACACTCTGCATTTGAGAATAGAGCACTCTTCGACTCTACTGTTTTTCCTATGGTGTCCGAACAGTGAGCTTGCTCAGAACAAAAGAACTGTGCTTCCTACACACACGGTCCATATCTAGTTCAACTCTGCTTAGGAAACTGACAAGAACAGTAGATCCTCTTCAGTCCAATACAATGTACATGCTTGGAACAGACGCCAGTGCTATTTGCCCTGTGTATGACAATGGGAGAGTAATGGTGACTCTTCTTATCAGAAAACAACTCTTGCTCGTAAGACCAGAAACTGCATGGAATTCAACTCCATTTAGGTCTGGGAAGCAAACGCTAGGTCGCCTTACAAGAAACATACTCGGCTTTTGAGAAAAGAGCACTCTTCTACTCTACTGTGTTTCCTATGGGGTCCAAAGAGTGAGCTTGCTCAGAACAAAAGAACTGTGCTTCGTACACACAGGGGCCATATCTAGTTCAACTCTGCTTAGAAAACTGACAAGAACAGTATCTCCTCTTCAGTCCAATACTCTGTACTTGCTGGGAACAGACGCCAGTGATATTTGCACTGTGTATGACAATGGGAGCGCAATAGTGACTCTTCTTACCAGAAAACAACTCTTGGTCGTAGGACCAGAAACTGCATGTGATTCAACTCCATTTAGGACTGGGAAACAAACGCTAGCTCGCCTTACAAGAAACACACTCTGGTTTTGAGAAAAGAGCACTCTTCTGCTCTACTGTGTTTCCTATAAGGCCAGAACAGTGAGCTTCCTCAGAACAAAAGAACTGTGCTTCGTACACACACGGGCCATATCTAGATCAATTCTGCTTATGAAACTGACAAGAACAGTATCTCCTATTCTGTACAATACACTGTACTTGCTGGGAAAAAAAGCGAGTGCTATTTGCAATGTGTATGGCAATGGAAGCACAATAGTGACTCTTTTTACCAGAAAACAACTCTTGCTCGTAGGATCAGAAACTGCATGTGATTCAACTGCATTTAGGACTGGGAAACAAACGCTAGCTCTCCTTACAAGAAAAACACTCTACTTTTGAGAAAAGAGCACTCCTCTACTCTACTGTGTTTCCTATAGGTCCAGAAGAGTGAGCTTGCTCAGAACCAAAGAACTGTGCTTCCTACACACATGGGCTATATCTAGTTCAACTCTGCTTAGGAAACTGACAAGAACAGCAGCTCTGCTTCTTTCCAATACACTGTACTTGCTGGGAGCAGACGCGAGTGCTATTTGCACTATGTATGGCAATGGGAGCACAATAGTGACTCTTCTTACCAGAAAACAACTCTTGGTTGTAGGACCAGAAACTGCATGGGATTCAACTCCGATTCTGACTGGGAAACAAACACTAGCTAGCCTTACAAGAAACACACTCTGCTTTTGAGAAAAGAGCACTCTTCTACTTTACATGTTTCCTATATCGCCAGAATAGTGTACTTGATCAGAACAAAAGAACTGGGCTTCGTACACACACGGCCATAACTAGTTCAATTCTGCTTAGGAAACGGACAAGAAGAGTAGATCCTCTTCAGTCCAATACACTGTACTTGCTGGGAACAGAATCGTGTGCTATTTGCTCTGTGTATGGCAATGGGAGCGCAATAGTGACTCTTCTTACCAGAAAACAACTCTTGCTCGTAGGAACAGAAACTGCATGTGATTCAACTCCATTTAGGACTGGGAAACATGCTAGCTCGCCTTACAAGAAACACACTCTGCTTTTGAAAAGAGCACTCTTCTACTTTCCTGTGTTTTCTATAGGGCCAGAACAGTGAGCTTGCTCAGAACAAAAGAACTGTGTTGACTACACACACGGGCCATATCTATTTAAATTCTGCTTAGGTAACTGACAAGAACAGTAGATCCTCTTCAGTCCAATACACTTTACTTGCTGGGAACAGTCGCGAGTGCTATTTGCACTGTGTATGGCAATGATAGCACAATAGTGACTCTTCTTAACAGAAAACAACTCTTGCTCGTAGGACCAGAAACTGCATGTGATTCAACTCCATTTAGGACTGGGAAACAAATGCTAGTTCGCCTTACAAGAAACACATTCTGCTTTTGAGAAAAGAGCACTCTTCTACTCTACAGTGTTTCCTATGGGGTCCAAACAGTGAGCTTGCTCAGAACAAAAGAACTGTGCTTCCTACACACACGGGCCATATCTAGTACAACTCTGCTTAGGAAACTGACAAGAAAAGTGCTCCTCGTCAGTCCAATACACTGTACTCACTGTGAACAGACGCGAGTGCTATTTGCACTGTGTATGGCAATGGGAGCACAATAGTGACTTTCCTTACCAGAAAACAACTCTTGCTCGTAGGACCAAAAACTGCATGTGATTCAACTCCATTTAGGACTGGGAATCAAACGCTAGCTCGCCTTACAAGAAACACACTCTGCTTTTGAGAAAAGAGCACTCTTCTACTCTACTGTGCTTTTTATAGGGCCAGTAGAGTGAGCTTGCTCAGAACAATGAACTGTGCTGACTACACACACAGGCCATATCTATTTCAATTCTGCTTAGGGAACTGACAAGAACAGTAGATCCTCTTCAGTCCAATGCAGTGTACTTGCTGGGAACAGACGCCAGTGCTATTTGCCCTGTGTATGACAATGGAAGCACAATAGTGACTCTTCTTACAAGAAAACAACTCTTGCTCATAGGACCGAAAACTGCACGTGATTCAACTCCACTTCTGACTGGGAAACAAACGCTAGCTAGCCTTACAAGAAACACACTCTGCTTTTGAGAAAAGAGCACTCTTCTACTCTACTGTGTTTCCTATGGGGTCCAAACAGTGAGCTTGCTCAGAACAAAAGAACTGTGCTTCCTACATACACGGCCATATCTAGTTCAATTCTGCTTAGGAAACTGACAAGAACAGTAGCTCCTCTTCAGTCCAATACACTGTACTTGCTGGGAACAGACGCGTGTGCTATTTGCACTGTGTATGGCAAAGGGAGCGCAATAGTGACTCTTCTTATCAGAAAACAACTCTTGCTCGTAGGACCAGAATCTGCATGGGATTCAACTCCATTTCTGTCTGGGAAACAAACACGAGCTTTCCTTAAAAGAAACACACTCTGCTTTTGAGAAAAGAGCACTCTTCTACTCTACTGTGTTTCCTATGGTGTCTGAACAGTGTGCTTGCTCAGAACAAAAGAACTGTGCTTCCTACACACACGGCCCATATCTAGTTCAACTCTGCTTAGGAAACTGACAAGAACAGTAGATCCTCTTCAGTCCAATACACTGTACTTGCTGGGAACAGACGCGAGTGCTATTTGCAATGTGTATGGCAATGGGAGCGCAATAGTGACTTTCCTTACAAGAAAACAACTCTTGCTCGTAGGACCAAAAACTGCATGTGATTCAACTCCATTTAGGACTGAGAAACAAACACTAGCTCGCCTTACAAGAAACACACTCTGCTTTTGAGAAATGAGCACTCTTCTACTCTACTGTATTTCCTATATGGCCAGTACAGTGAGCTTGCTCAGAACAATAGAACTGTGCTTCCTACACACACGAGCCATATCTAGTTGAATTCTGCTTAGAAAACTGACAAGAACAGTAGATCCTCTTCAGTCCAATACACTGTACTTGCTGGGAACAGACGCCAGTGTTATTTGCCCTGTATATGTCAATGGGAGCACAATAGTGACTCTTCTTACCAGAAAACAGCTCTTGCTTGTAGGACCAGAAACTGCATGTGATTCAATTCCATTTAGGACTGGGAAACAAATGCTAGCTAGCCTTACAAGAAACACACTCTGCTTTTGAGAAAAGAGCACTCTTCTACTTTCCTGTGTTTCCTATAGTGCCAGAACAGTGAGCTTGCTGAGAACAAAAGAACTGTGCTGACTACACACACGGGCCATATCTATTTCAATTCTGCTTAGGTAACTGACAAGAACAGTAGATCCTCTTCAGTCCAATACACTGTACTTGCTGGGAACAGACGCGAGTGCTATTTGCACTGTGTATGGCAATGGGAGCATAATAGTGACTTTCCTTACCAGAAAACAACTCTTGCTCTAAGGAGCAGAAACTGCATGTGATTCAACTCCATTTAGGACTGGGAAACAAACGCTAGCTTGTCTTACAAGAAACATACTCTGCTTTTGAGAAAAGAGCACTCTTCTACTCTACTGTATTTTTTATGGGGTCCGAACAGTGTGCTTGCTCAGAACAAAAGAACTGTGCTTCCTACACACATGGGCCATATCTAGTTCAACTCTGCTTTAGAACTCGACAAGAACAGTAGATCCTCCTCAGTCCAATACACTGTACATGCTGGGAACAGACACCATTGCTATTTGCCCTGTGCATGAAAATGGGAGCACAATAGTGACTCTTCTTACCATAAAACAACTCTTGCTCGTAGGACCAGAAACTGCATGGCATTCAACTCCATTTCTGACTGGGAAACAAACACTAGCTCGCCTTACAAGAAACACACTCTGCTTTTGAGAAAAGAGCACTCTTCTACTCTACTGTGTTTCCTAATTGTTCCGAACAGTGAGCTTGCTCAGAACAAAAGAACTGTGCTTTGTACACACACGGTCCATATTTGGTTCAACTCTGCTTAGGAAACTGACAAGAACAGTAGATCCTCTTCAGTCCAATACACGCTACTTGCTGGAAGCAGACGCGTGTGGTATTTGCACAGTGTATGGCAATGGAAGCGCAATAGTGACTTTCCTTACCAGAAAAAATCTCTTGCTTGTAGGACCAGAAACTGCATGGGATTCAACTCCATTTCTGACTGGGAATCAAACACTAGCTCGCCTTACAAGAAACACACTCGGCTTTTGAGAAAAGAGCACTCTTCTACTCTACAGTGTTTCCTATGGGGTCCGAACAGTGAGCTTGCTCAGAATAAAAGAACTGTGCTTCCTACACACACGGGCCATATCTAGAACAACACTGCTTAGGAAACTGACAAAAACGGTAGCTCCTCTTCAGTCCACTACACTGTACTTGCTGGGAACAGACGCGAGTGCTATTTGCACTGTGTATGGCAATGGGAGCACAATAGTGACTTTCCTTACCAGAAAACAACTCTTGCTCGTAGGACCAAAAACTGCATGTGATTCAACTCCATTTAGGACTGGGAAACAAATGCTAGCTCGAATTACAAGAAACACACTCTGCTTTTGAGAAAAGAGCACTCTTCTACTCTACTGTGCTTTTTATAGGGCCAGTACAGTGAGCTTGCTCAGAACAATGAACTGTGCTGAGTACACACACAGGCCATATCTATTTCAATTCTGCTTAGGAAACTGACAAGAACAGTAGATCCTCTTCAGTCCAATACACTGTACTTGCTTGGAACAGACACCAGTGCTATTTGCCCTGTGTATGACAATGGGAGCACAATAGTGACTCTTCTTACAAGAAAACAACTCTTGCTCATAAGACCGAAAACTGCATGTGATTCAACTACATTTCTGACTGGGAAACAAACACTAGCTCGCCTTATGAGAAACACACTCTGCTTTTGAGAAAAGAGCACTCTTCTACTCTACTCTGTTTCCTATGGGGTCCAAACAGTGAGCTTGCTCAGAACAAAAGAACTGTGCATCCTACACACACGGCCATATCTAGTTCAATTCTGCTTAGGAAACTGACAAGAACAGTAGCTCCTCTTCAGTCCAATACACTGTACTTGCTGGGAACAGACGCGTGTGCTATTTGCACTGTGTATGGCAATGGGAGCACAGTAGTGACTCTTCTTATCAGAAAACAACTCTTGCTCGTAGGACCAGAAACTGCATGGGATTCAACTCCATTTCTGTCTGGGAAACAAACACTAGCTTTCCTTAAAAGAAACACACTCTGCTTTTGAGAAAAGAGCACTCTTCTACTCTACTGTGTTTCCTATGGGGTCTGAACAGTGAGCTTGCTCAGAACAAAAGAACTGTGCTTCCTACACAAAGGGCCATATCTAATTCAACTCTGCTTAGGAAACTGACAAGAACAGTAGATCCTCTTCAGTCCAATACACTGTACTTGCTGGGAACAGACGCGAGTGCTATTTGCACTGTGTATGGCAATGGGAGCGCAATAGTGACTTTCCTTACCAGAAAACAACTCTTGCTCATAGGACCAAAAACTGCATGTGATTCAACTCCATTTCTTACTGGGAAACAAACGCTAGCTCGCCTTACAAGAAACACACTCTGCTTTTGAGAAAAGAGCACTCTTCTACTCTACTGTATTTCCAATATGGCCAGTACAGTGAGCTTGCTCAGAACAAAAGAACTGTGCTTCCTACACACACGGGCCATATCTAGTTGAATTCTGCTTAGAAAACTGACAAGAACAGTAGATCCTCTTCAGTCCAATACACTGTACTTGCTGGGAACAGACGCCAGTGTTATTTGCCCTGTATATGACAATGGGAGCACAATAGTGACTCTTCTTACCAGAAAACAGCTCTTGCTTGTAGGACCAGAAACTGCATGTGATTCAATTCCATTTAGGACTGGGAAACAAATGCTAGCTAGCCTTACAAGAAACACACTCTGCTTTTGAGAAAAGAGCACTCTTCTACTTTCTGGTGTTTCCTATAGGGCCAGAACAGTGAGCTTGCTCAGAACAAAAGATTTGTGCTGACTACACACACGGGCCATATCTATTTCAATTCTGCTTAGGTAACTGACAAGAACAGTAGATCCTCTTCAGTCCAATACACTGTACTTGCTGGGAACAGACGCCAGTGTTATTTGCCCTGTGTATGACAATGGGAGCGCAATAGTGAATCTTCTTACCAGAAAAAAACTCTTGCTCTTAGGACCCGAAATTGCATGTGATTCACCTCCATTTAGGACTGTGAAACAAACCCTAGCTCGCCTTACAAGAAACACAATCTGCTTTTGAGAAAAGAGCACTCTTCTACTCTATTGTGTTTTCTATGGGGTCCGAACAGTGAGCTTGCTCAGAACAAAAGAACTGTGGTTCCCACACACACGGGCCATATCTAGTTCAACTCTGCTTAGGAAACTGACAAGAACAGTAGCACCTCTTCGTCCAATACACTGTACTTGCTGGGAACAGACGCGAGTGCTATTTGCAATGTGTATGGCAACCGTGCTGAATAGTGAATCTTTTGCCAGAAAACAACTCTTGCTCGTAGGACTAGAAACTGCATGGGATTCAACTCCACTTAGGTCTGGGAAACAAACGCTAGCTCGACTTACAAGAAACGCACTCTGCTTTTGAGAAAAGAGTACTCTTCTACTCTACTGTTTTCCTAAGGGATCCGAACAGTGAACTAGCTCAGAACAAAAGAACTGTGCTTCCTACACACACGGGCCATATCTAGTTCAACTCTGCTTAGGAAACTGACAAGAACAGTAGCTCCTCTTCAGTCCAATACACTGTACTTGCTGAGAACAGACGCGAGTGCTATTTGCACTGTGTATGGCAATGGGAGCTCAATAGTGACTCTTCTTAACAGAAAACAACTCTTGCTACTAGGACCAGAAACTGCATGGCATTCAACTCCATTTCTGACTGGAAAACAAACACTACCTCGCCTTACAAGAAACACACTCTGCTTTCGAGAAAAGAGCACTCTTCTACTCTACTGTGTTTCCTAATTGTTCCGAACAGTGAGCTTGCTCAGAACAAAAGAACTGTTCTTTGTACACACACGGGCCATATCTAGTGCAACTCTGCTTTGGAAACTGTCAAGAACAGTATATCCTCTTCGGTCCAATACACGGTACTTGCTGGAAGCAGACGCCTGTGGTATTTGCACAGTGTATGGCAATGGAAGCGCAATAGTGACTTTCCTTACCAGAAAAAAACTCTTGCTCGTAGGACCAGAAACTGCATGGGATTCAACTCCATTTCTGACTGGGAAACAAACACTAGCTTGCCTTACAAGAAACACACTCTGCTTTTGAGAAAAGAGCGCTCTTCTACTCTACAGTGTTTCCTATAGGGCCAGAACAGTGAGCTTGCTCAGAACAAAAGAACTGTGCTTCCTACACACACGGGCAATATCTAGTTCAACTCTGCTTAGGAAACTGACAAGAACAGTAGATCCTCTTCAGTCCAATACACTGTACTTGCTGGGAACAGACGTCAGTGCTATTTGCCCTGTGTATGACAATGGGAGCACAATAGTGACTCTTCTTACAAGAAAACAACTCTTGCTCATAGGACCACAAACTGCATGTGATTCAATTCCATTTCTTACTGGAAACAAAAGCTAGCTTGCCTTACAAGAAAAACACTCTGCTTTTGAGAAAAGAGCACTCTTCTACTTTCTGGTGTTTCCTATAGGGCCAGAACAGTGAGCTTGCTCAGAACAAAAGATCTGTGCTGACTACACACACGGGCCATATCTATTTCAATTCTGCTTAGGTAACTGACAAGAACAGTACATCCTCTTCAGTCCAATACAATTACTTGCTGGGAACAGACGCCAGTGTTATTTGCCCTGTGTATGACAATGGGAGCGCAATAGTGAATCTTCTTACCAGAAAACATCTCTTGCTTGTAGGACCAGAAACTGCATGTGATTCAACTCCATTTAGGACTTTGAAACAAACCCCCTAGCTCGCCTTACAAGAAACACAATCTGCTTTTGAGAAAAGAGCACTCTTCTACTTTATTGTGTTTTCTATGGGGTCCGAACAGTGAGCTTGCTCAGAACAAAAGAACTGTGGTTGCCACACACACGGGGCCATATCTAGTTCAACTCTGCTTAGGAAACTGACAAGAACAGTAGCACCTCTTCAGTTCCAATACACTGTACTTGCTGGGAACAGACGTGAGTGCTATTTGCACTGTGTATGGCAACCGTGCTGAATAGTGAATCTTATGCCAGAAAACAACTCTTGCTCGTAGGACTAGAAACTGCATGGGATTCAACTCCACTTAGGTCTGGGAAACAAACGCTAGCTCGACTTACAAGAAACACACTCTGCTTTTGAGAAAAGAGTACTCTTCTACTCTACTGTTTTCCTAAGGGATCCGAACAGTGAACTAGCTCAGAACAAAGAACTGTGCTTCCTACACACACGGGCCATATCTAGTTCAACTCTGCTTAGGAAACTGACAAGAACAGTAGCTCCTCTTCAGTCCAATACACTGTACTTGCTGAGAACAGACGTGAGTGCTATTTGCACTGTGTATGGCAATGGGAGTTCAGTAGTGACTGTTCTTAACAGAAAACAACTCTTGCTACTAGGACCAGAAACTGCATGGCATTCAACTCATTTCTGACTGGAAAACAAACACTACCTCGCATTACAAGAAAACACTCTGCTTTTGAGAAAAGAGCACTCTTCTACTCTACTGTTTTTCCTAATTGTTCCGAACAGTGAGCTTGCTCAGAACAAAAGAACTGTGCTTTGTACACACACAGGCCATATCTAGTGCAACTCTGCTTAGGAAACTGACAAGAACAGTATATCCTCTTCAGTCCAATACACGGTACTTGCTGGAAGCAGACACGTGTGGTATTTGCACAGTGTATGGCAATGGAAGCGCAATAGTGACTTTCCTTACCAGAAAAAAACTCTTGCTCGTAGGACCAGAAACTGCATGGGATTCACTCCATTTCTGACTGGGAAACAAACACTAGCTTGCCTTACAAGAAAACACACTCTGCTTTTGAGAAAAGAGCGCTCTTCTACTCTACAGTGTTTCCTATAGGGCCAGAACAGTGAGCTTGCTCAGAACAAAAGAACTGTGCTTCCTACACACATGGGCCGTATCTAGTTCAACTCTGCTTAGGAAACTGAAAAGAACAGTAGGTCCTCTTCAGTCCAATACACTGTACTTGCTGGGAACAGACGTCAGTGCTATTTGCCCTGTGTATGACAATGGGAGCACAATAGTGACTCTTCTTACAAGAAAACAACTCTTGCTCATAGGACCACAAACTGCATGTGATTCAACTCCATTTCTTACTGGGAAACAAACGCTAGCTCGCCTTACAAGAAAAACACTCTGCTTTTGAGAAAAGAGCACTCTTCTACTCTACTGTGTTTCCTGTAGGGCCAGAACAGTGAGCTTGCTCACAACGAAAAAACTGTGCTTCCTACACACACGGACGATATCTAGTTCAACTCTGCTTAGGAACCTGACAAGAACAATAGATCCTCCTCAGTCCAATACACTGTACATGCTGGGAACAGACACCATTGCAATTTGCCCTGTGCATGACAATGGGAGCACAATAGTGACACTTCTTACCAGAAAACAACTCTTTCTCGTAGGACCAGAAACTGCATGGCATTCAACTCCATTTCTGACTGTGAAACAAACACTAGCTCGCCTTACAAGAAACACACTCTGCTTTTGAGAAAAGAGCACTCTTCTACTCTACTGTGTTTCCTAATTGTTCCGAAAAGTGAGCTTGCTCAGAACAAAAGAACTGTGCTTCCTACACACACGGGCCATATCTAGTTCAACTCTGCTTAGGAAACTGAAAGAAAAGAGCTCCTCGTCAGTCCAATACACTGTACTCGCTGTGAACAGACGCGAGTGCTATTTGCACTGTGTATGGCAATGGGAGCATAATAGTGACTTTCCTTACCAGAAAACAACTCTTGCTCGTAGGACCAAAAACTGCATGTGATTCAACTCCATTTAGGACTGGGAAACAAACGCTAGCTCACCTTACAAGAAACACACTCTGCTTTTGAGAAAAGAGCACTCTTCTACTCTACTGTGCTTTTTATAGGGCCAGTACAGTGAGCTTGCTCAGAACAATGAACTGTGCTGACTACACACACAGTCAATATCTATTTCAATTCTGCTTAGGAAACTCACAAGAACAGTAGATCTTCTTCAGTCCAATACACTGTACTTGCTGGGAACAGAAGCCAGTGCTCTTTGCCCTGTGTATGACAATGGGAGCAGAATAGTGACTCTTCTTACAAGAAAACAACTCTTGCTCATAGGACCACAAACTGCATGTGATTCAACTCCATTTCTGACTGGGAAACAAACGCTAGCTCGCCTTACAAGAAAAACACTCTGCTTTTGAGAAAAGAGCACTCTTCTACTCTAATGTGTTTCCTATAGGGCCGGAACAGTGAGCTTGCTCAGAACAAAAAACTGTGCTTCCTACACAAACGGACCATATCTAGTTCAACTCTGCTTAGGAACCTGACAAGAACAATAGATCCTACTCAGTCCAATACACTGTACATGCTGGGAACAGACACCATTGCTATTTGCCCTGTGCATGACAATGGGAGCACAATAGTGACTCTTCTTACCAGAAAACAACTCATGCTCGTAGGACCAGAAACTGTATGGCATTCAACTCCATTTCTGACTGGGAAACAAACACTAGCTTGCCTTACAAGAAACACACTCTGCTTTTGAGAAAAGAGCACTCTTCTACTCTACTGTGTTTCCTAATTGTTCCGAACAGTGAGCTTGCTCAGAACAAAAGAACTGTGCTTTGTACACACACGGTCCATATCTAGTTCAACTCTGCTTAGGAAACTGACAAGAACAGTAGATCCTCTTCAGTCCAATACACGGTACTTGTTGGAAGCAGACGCGTGTGGTATTTGCACAGTGTATCGCAATGGAAGTGCAAATGTGACTTTCCTTACCAGAAAGAAACTCTTGCTCGTAGGACCAGAAACTGCATGGGATTCAACTCCATTTCCGACTGGGAAACCAACGCTAGCTCGCCTTACAAGAAACACACTCTGCTTTTGAGAAAAGAGCACTCTTCTACTCTACTGTGTTTCCTATAGGGCCAGAACAGTGAGCTTGCTCAGAACAAAAGAACTGTGCTTCCTACACACACGGACCATATCTAGTTCAACTCTGCTTAGGAACCTGACAAGAACAGTAGATCCTCCTCAGTCCAATACACTGTACTCGCTGTGAACAGATGCCAGTGCTATTTGCACTGTGTATTGGAATGGGAGCGCAATAGCCTATCCTTACCAGAAAACAACTCTTGCTCATAGGAACGAAAACTGCATGTGATTCAACTCCATTTAGAACTGGGAAATAAAGGCTAGCTCGCCTTACAAGAAACACACTCTGCTTTTGAGAAAAGAGCACTCTTCTACTCTACTGTGTTTCCTATGGGGTCCAAACAGTGAGCTTGCTCAGAAGAAAAGAACTGTGCTTCCTACACACACGGCCATATCTACTTCAATTCTGCTTGTGAAACTGACAAGAACAGTAGCTCCTCTTCAGTCCAATACACTGTACATGCTGGGAACAGACGCCAGTGCTATTTGCCCTGTGTATGACAAAGGAGCACAATAGTGACTCTTCTTACCAGAAAACAACTCTTGCTCATAGGACCAGAAACTGCATGGGATTCAACTCCATTTAGGACTGGGAAAGAAACACTAGCTCGCCTTAAAAGAAACACACTCTGCTTTTGAGAAAAGTGCACTCGTCTACTGTACTGTGTTTCCTATGGGGTCTGAACAGTAAGCTTGCTCAGAACAAAAGAACTGTGCTTCCTACACACACGGGCCATATCTAGTTCAACACTGCTTAGGAAACTGACAAGAAGAGTAGATCCTCTTCAGTCCAATACACTGTAAATGCTGGGAACAGACACGAGTGCTATTTGCACTATGTATGACAATGTGAGCGCAATAGTGACTCTTCTTACCAGAAAACTACTCTTGCTCATAGAACCAGAAACTGCATGTGATTCAACGCCATTTATGACTGGGAAACAAACGCTAGCTCGCCTTACAAGAAACACACTCTGCTTTTGAGAAAAGATCACTCATCTACTCTACTGTGTTTCCTATAGGGCCAGAACAGTGAGCTTGCTCAGAACAAAAAACTGTGCTTCCTACACACGGCCATATCTATTTCAATTCTGCTTAGCAAACTGACAAGAACAGTAGATCCTCTTCAGTCCAATACACTGTACATGCTGGGAACAGACACCAGTGCTATTTGCCCTGTGTATTACAAAGGGAGCACAATAGTGACTCTTCTTACCAGAAAACAACTCTTGCTCGTAGGACCACAAACTGCATGTGATTCAATTCCATTTAGGACTGGGAAACAAACGCTAGCTCGCCTTACAAGAAACACTCTCTGCTTTTGAGAAAAGAGTACTCTTCTACTGTTCTGTGTTTCCTATAGGGCCAGAACAGTGAGCTTGCTCAGAACAAAAGAACTGTGCTTCCTACACACACGGGCCATATCTAGTTCAACTCTGCATAGGAAACTGACAAGAACAGTAGCTCCTCTTCAGTCCAATACACTGTACTTGCTGGCAACAGACGCGAGTGCTATTTGTACTGTGTATGGCAATGGGAGCGCAATAGTGACTTTCCTTACCAGAAAACAACTCTTGCTCCTGGGACCAACAACTGCATGTGATTCAACTCCATTTAGGACTGGGAAACAAACGCTAGCTCCCCTTACAAGAAACACACTCTGCTTTTGAGAAAAGAGCACTCTTCTACTCTACAGTGTTTCCTATAGGGACAAAGAATGAGCTTGCTCAGAAAAAAAGAACTGTGCTTCCTACACACACGGGCCATATCTAGTTCAACTCTCCTTAGGAAACTGACAAGAACAGTAGATCCTCTTCAGTCCAATACACTGTACATGCTGGGAACAGACGCCAGAGCTATTTGCCCTGTGTATGTCAATGGGAGTGCAATAGTGACTCTTCTTACCAGAAAACAACTCTTGCTCAAAGGACCAGAAACTGCATGTGATTCAACTCCATTTAGGACTGTGAAACAAATGCTAGCTCGCCTTACAAGAAACACACTCTGCTTTTGAGAAAAGAGTACTCTTCTACTCTACTGTGTTTCCTATGGTGTCTGAACAGTGAGCTTGCTCAGAACAAAAGAACTGTGCTTCCTACACACACGGCCATATCTAGTTCAATTCTGCTTAGGAAACTGACAAGAACAGTAGATCCACTTCAGTCAAATACACTGTACATGCTGGGAACACACGCCAGTGCTATTTGCCCTGTGTATGACAATGAGAGCACAATAGTGACTCTTCTTACCAGAAAACAACTCTTGCTCATAGGATCAGAAACTGCATGGGATTCAACTCCATTTAGGACTGGGAAACAAACACTAGCTCGCCTTCAAAGAAACACACTCTGCCTTTGAGAAAAGAGCACTCTTCTACTCTACTGTGTTTCCTATGGGGTCTGAACAGTAAGCTTGCTCAGAACAAAAGAACTGTGCTTCCTACACACATGGGCCATATCTAGTTCAACACTGCTTAGGAAACTGACAAGAACAGTAGATCCTCTTCAGTCCAATACACTGTACATGCTGGGAACAGACACGAGTGTTATTTGCACTATGTATGACAATGTGAGCGCAATAGTGACTCTTCTTACCAGAAAACTACTCTTGCTCATAGAACCAGAAACTGCATGTGATTCAATGCCATTTAGGACTGGGAAACAAACGCTAGCTCGCCTTACAAGAAACACACTCTGCTTTTGAGAAAAGAGCACTCTTCTACTCTACTGTGTTTCCTATAGGGCCAGAACATTGAGCTTCCTCAGAACAAAAGAACTGTGCTTCCTACACACACGGCCATATCTAGTTCAATTCTGCTTAGCATACTGACAAGAACAGTAGATCTTCTTCAGTCCAATACACTGTACATGCTGGGAACAGTCGCCAGTGCTATTTGCCCTGTGTATGACAATGGGAGCGCAATAGTTACTCTTCTTACAAGAAAACAACTCTTGCTCGAAAAACCAGAAACTGCATGTGATTCAACTCCATTTAGGACTGGGAAAAAAAAAGCTAGGTCGCCTTACAAGAAACACACTCTGCTTTTGAGAAAAGAGCACTCTTCTACTCTATTGTGTTTCCTATAGGGCCAGAACAGTGAGCTTGCTCAGAAAAAAAGAACTGTGCTTCCTACACACACGGCTATATCTAGTTCAACTCTGCTTAGGAAACTGACAAGTACAATAGATCCTCTTCAGTCCAATACAGTGTACAGGCTGGGAATAGACGCCAGTGCTATTTGCCCTGTGTATGACAATGGGAGCACAATAGTGACTCTTCTTACCAGAAAACTACTCTTGCTCTTAGGACCAGAAACTGCATGTGATTCAACACCATTTAGGACTGGGAAACAAATGGTAGCTCGCCTTACAAGAAACACACTCTGCTTTTGAGAAAACAGCACTCTTCTACTCAACTGTGTTTCCTATTGGGTCCGAACAGTGAGCTTGCTCAGAACAAAAGAACTGTGCTTCCTACACACACGGGCCATATCTAGTTCAACTGTGCTTAGGAAACTGACAAGAACAGTAGCTCCTCTTCAGTCCAATACACTGTACTTGCTGGCAACAGACGCGAGTGCTATTTGTACTGTGTATGGCAATGGGAGCGCAATAGTGACTTTTCTTACCAGAAAACAACTCTTGCTTGTGAGACCAACAGCTGCATGTGATTCAACTCCATTTAGGTCTGGGAAACAAACGCTAGCTCTCCTTACAAGAAACACACTCTGCTTTTGAGAAAAGAGCACTCTTCTACTCTACTGTGTTTCCTATGAGGTCTGAACAGTGAGCTTGCTCTGAACAAAGGAACTGTGCTTCCTACACATGGCCATATCTAGTTCAATTCTACTTAGGAAACTGACAAGAACAGTAGATGCTCTTCAGTCCAATACACTGTACAAGCTGGGAACAGACGCCAGTGCTATTTGCCCTGTGTATGACAAAGGGAGCGCAAAAGTGACTCTTCTTACCAGAAAAGGACTCTTGCTCGTAGGACCAGAAACTGCATGGGATTCCACTCCATTTAGGACTGGGAAACAAACGCTAGCTCGCCTTACAAGAAAC
Organism: Peromyscus eremicus; assembly: GCF_949786415.1. NCBI lineage: Eukaryota > Metazoa > Chordata > Mammalia > Rodentia > Cricetidae > Peromyscus > Peromyscus eremicus. The sequence continues at coordinate 100,929 of NW_026735468.1, read as the reverse complement.
ACACTCTGCTTTTGAGAAAAGAGCACTCTTCTACTCTACTGTGTTTCCTATGGGGTTTGAACAGTGAGCTTCCTCATAAAAAAAGAACTGTGCTTCCTACACACACGGGCCATATCCAGTTCAACTCTGCATAGGAAACTGACAAGAACAGTAGGTCCTCTTCAGTCCAATACACTGTACTTGCTGGCAACAGACGCGAGTGCTATTTGTACTGTGTATGGCAATGGGAGCGCAATAGTGACTTTCCTTACCAGAAAACAACTCTTGCTCCTGGGACCAACAACTGCATGTGATTCAACTCCATTTAGGACTGGGAAACAAATGCTAGCTCTCCTTACAAGAAACACACTCTGCTTTTGAGAAAAGAGCACTCTTCTACTCTACTGTGTTTCCTATACAGACGAAGAGTGAGCTTGCTCAGAACAAAAGAACTGTGCTTCCTACACACACGGGTTATATCTAGTTCAACTCTCCTTAGGAAACTGACAAGAACAGTCGATCCTCTTCAGTCCAATACACTGTACATGCTGGGAACAGACGCCAGTGCTATTTGCCCTGTGTATGTCAATGGGAGTGCAATAGTGACTCTTCTTACCAGAAAACAACTCTTGCTCGAGGAACCAAAAACTGCATGTGATTCAACTCCATTTAGGACTGTGAAACAAATACTAGCTCGCCTTACAAGAAACACACTCTGCTTTTGAGAAAAGAGCACTCTTCTACTCTACTGTGTTTCCTATGGGGTCTGAACAGTAAGCTTGCTCAGAACAAAAGAACTGTGCTTCCTACACACACGGGCCATATCTAGTTCAACTCTGCTTAGGAAACTGACAAGAACATTAGACCCTCTTCAGTCCAATACACTGTACATGCTGGGAACAGACGCGAGTGCTATTTGCCCTATGTATGACAATGGGAGCACAATAGTGACTCTTCTTACCAGAAAACTCCTCTTGCTCATAGAACCAGAAACTTCATGTGATTCAAAGACATTTAGGACTGGGAAACAAATGGTAGCTCGCCTTACAAGAAACACACTCTGCTTTTGAGAAAAGATCACTCTTCTACTCTACTGTGTTTCCTATAAGGCCAGAACAGTGAGCTTGCTCAGAAGAAAAGAACTGTGCTTCCTACACACACGGCCATATCTACTTCAATTCTGCTTGTGAAACTGACAAGAACAGTAGCTCCTCTTCAGTCCAATACTCTGTACATGCTGGGAACAGACGCCAGTGCTATTTGCCCTGTGTATGACAAAGGAGCACAATAGTGACTCTTCTTACCAGAAAACAACTCTTGCTCATAGGACCAGAAACTGCATGGGATTCAACTCCATTTAGGACTGGGACACAAACACTAGCTCGCCTTAAAAGAAACACACTCTGCTTTTGAGAAAAGAGCACTCTTCTACTGTACTGTGTTTCCTATGGGGTCTGAACAGTAAGCTTGCTCAGAACAAAAGAACTGTGCTTCCTACACACACGGGCTATATCGAGTTCAACACTGCTTAGGAAACTGACAAGAACAGTAGATCCTCTTCAGTCCAATACACTGTACATGCTGGGAACAGACACGAGTGCTATTTGCACTATGTATGACAATGTGAGCGCAATAGTGACTCTTCTTACCAGAAAACTACTCTTGCTCATAGAACCAGAAACTGCATGTGATTCAACGCCATTTAGGACTGGGAAACAAACGCTAGCTCGCCTTACAAGAAACACACTCTGCTTTTGAGAAAAGATCACTCATCTACTCTACTGTGTTTCCTATAGGGCCAGAACAGTGAGCTTGCTCAGAACAAAAGAACTGTGCTTCCTACACACGGCCATATCTATTTCAATTCTGCTTAGCAAACTGACAAGAACAGTAGATCCTCTTCAGTCCAATACACTGTACATGCTGGGAACAGACACCAGTGCTATTTGCCCTGTGTATTACAAAGGGAGCACAATAGTGACTCTTCTTACCAGAAAACAACTCTTGCTCGTAGGACCACAAACTGCATGTGATTCAACTCCATTTAGGACTGGGAAACAAACGCTAGATCGCCTTACAAGAAACACTCTCTGCTTTTGAGAAAAGAGTACTCTTCTACTGTTCTGTGTTTCCTATAGGGCCAGAACAGTGAGCTTGCTCAGAACAAAAGTACTGTGCTTCCTACACACATGGCCATATCTAGTTCAATTCTGCTTAGCAAACTGACAAGAATAGTAGATCTTCTTCAGTCCAATACACTGTACATGCTGGGAACAGTCGCCAGTGCTATCTGCCCTGTGTATGACAATGGGAGCGCAATAGTTACTCTTCTTACAAGAAAACAACTCTTGCTCGAAAAACCAGAAACTGCATGTGATTCAACTCCATTTAGGACTGGGAAAAAAAAGCTAGGTCGCTTTACAAGAAACACACTCTGCTTTTGAGAAAAGAGCACTCTTCTACTCTACTGTGTTTCCTATAGGGCCAGAACAGTGAGCTTGCTCAGAAGAAAAGACCTGTGCTTCCTACACACGGCCATATCTACTTCAATTCTGCTTATGAACCTGACAAGAACAGTAGCTCCTCTTCAGTCCAATACACTGTACATGCTGGGAACAGACGCCAGTGCTATTTGCCCTGTGTATGACAAAGGAGCACAATAGTGACTCTTCTTACCAGAAAAAAACTCTTGCTCGTAGGACCACAAACTGCATGTGATTCAACTCCATTTAGGACTGGGAAACAAACGCTAGCTCACCTTACAAGAAACACACTCTGCTTTTGAGAAAAGAGCACTCTTCTACTCTACTGAGGTTCCTATGGGGTTTGAACAGTGAGCTTCCTCAGAAGAAAAGAACTGTGCTTCCTACACACACGGCCATATCTAGTTCAATTCTGGTTAGCCAACTGACAAGAACAGTAGCTCCTCTTCAGTCCAATACACTGTAGTTGCTGGCAAAAGACACGAGTGCTATTTGCACTGTGTATGGCAATGGGAGCGCAATAGTGACTTTCCTTACCAGAAAACAACTCTTGCTCGTGGGACCAACAACTGCATGTGATTCAACTCCATTTGGGACGGGGAAACAAACACTAGCTCGACTTAAAAGAAGCACACTCTGCTTTTGAGAAAAGAGCACTCTTCTACTCTACTGTGTTTCCTATGTGGTCTGAACAGTAAGCTTGCTCAAAACAAAAGAACTGTGCTTCCTACACACACGGGCCATATCTAGTTCAACTCTGCTTAGGAAACTGACAAGAACAGTAGATCCTCCTCAGTACAATACACTATACATGCTGGGAAAAGACGCAAGTGCTATTTGCCCTGTGAATGACAATGGGAACGCAATAGTGACTCTTCTTACCAGAAAACAACTCTTGACTGTAGGACCAGAAACTGCATGTGTTTCAACTCCATTTAGGAATGGGAAACAAACGGTAGCTCGCCTTACAAGAAACACACTCTGCTTTTGAGAAAAGAGCACTCTTCTACTCTACTGTGTTTCCTATAGGGCCAGAACATTGAGCTTCCTCAGAACAAAAGAACTGTGCTTCCTACACACACGGCCATATCTAGTTCAATTCTGCTTAGCATACTGACAAGAACAGTAGATCTTCTTCAGTCCAATAAACTGTACATATGGGAACAGTCGCCAGTGCTATTTGCCCTGTGTATGACAATGGGAGCGCAATAGTTACTCTTCTTACAAGAAAACAACTCTTGTTCGAAAATCCAGAAACTGCATGTGATTCAACTCCATTTAGGACTGGGAAAAAAAAAGCCAGGTCGCCTTACAAGAAACACACTCTGCTTTTGAGAAAAGAGCACTCTTCTACTCTATTGTGTTTCCTATAGGGCCAGAACAGTGAGCTTGCTCAGAAAAAAAGAACTGTGCTTCCTACATACACGGCTATATCTAGTTCACCTCTGCTTAGGAAACTGACAAGTACAATAGATCCTCTTCAGTCCAATACAGTGTACAGGCTGGGAATAGACGCCAGTGCTATTTGCCCTGTGTATGACAATGGGAGCACAATAGTGACTCTTCTTACCAGAAAACTACTCTTGCTCTTAGGACCAGAAACTGCATGTGATTCAACACCATTTAGGACTGGGAAACAAATGGTAGCTCGCCTTACAAGAAACACACTCTGCTTTTGAGAAAACAGCACTCTTCTACTCAACTGTGTTTCCTATTGAGTCCGAACAGTGAGCTTGCTCAGAACAAAAGAACTGTGCTGCCTACACACACGGGCCATATCTAGTTCAACTGTGCTTAGGAAACTGACAAGAACAGTAGCTCCTCTTCAGTCCAATACACTGTACTTGCTGGCAACAGACGCGAGTGCTATTTGTACTGTGTATGGCAATGGGAGCGCAATAGTGACTTTTCTTACCAGAAAACAACTCTTGCTTGTGAGACCAACAGCTGCATGTGATTCAACTCCATTTAGGTCTGGGAAACAAACGCTAGCTCTCCTTACAAGAAACACACTCTGCTTTTGAGAAAAGAGCACTCTTCTACTCTACTGTGTTTCCTATGAGGTCTGAACAGTGAGCTTGCTCTGAACAAAGGAACTGTGCTTCCTACACACGGCCATATCTAGTTCAATTCTACTTAGGAAACTGACAAGAACAGTAGATGCTCTTCAGTCCAATACACTGTACATGCTGGGAACAGACGCCAGTGCTATTTGCCCTGTGTATGACAAAGGGAGCGCAAAAGTGACTCTTCTTACCAGAAAACAACTCTTGCTCGTAGGACCAGAAACTGCATGGGATTCCACTCCATTTAGGACTGGGAAACAAACGCTGGCTCGCCTTACAGGAAACACACTCTGCTTTTGAGAAAAGAGCACTCTTCTACTCTACTGTGTTTCCTATGGGGTTTGAACAGTGAGCTTCCTCATAAAAAAAGAACTGTGCTTCCTACACACACGGGCCATATCTAGTTAAACTCTGCATAGGAAACTGACAAGAACAGTAGGTCCTCTTCAGTCCAATACACTGTACTTGCTGGCAACAGACGCGAGTGCTATTTGTACTGTGTATGGCAATGGGAGGGCAATAGTGACTTTCCTTACCAGAAAACAACTCTTGCTCCTGGGACCAACAACTGCATGTGATTCAACTCCATTTAGGACTGGGAAAAAAATGCTAGCTCTCCTTACAAGAAACACACTCTGCTTTTGAGAAAAGAGCACTCTTCTACTCTACTGTGTTTCCTATACAGACGAAGAGTGAGCTTGCTCAGAACAAAAGAACTGTGCTTCCTACACACACGGGTTATATCTAGTTCAACTCTCCTTAGGAAACTGACAAGAACAGTCGATCCTCTTCAGTCCAATACACTGTACATGCTGGGAACAGACGCCAGTGCTATTTGCCCTGTGTATGTCAATGTGAGTGCAATAGTGACTCTTCTTACCAGAAAACAACTCTTGCTCGAGGAACCAAAAACTGCATGTGATTCAACTCCATTTAGGACTGTGAAACAAATACTAGCTCGCCTTAGAAGAAACACACTCTGCTTTTGAGAAAAGAGCACTCTTCTACTCTACTGTGTTTCCTATGGGGTCTGAACAGTAAGCTTGCTCAGAACAAAAGAACTGTGCTTCCTACACACACGGGCCATATCTAGTTCAACTCTGCTTAGGAAACTGACAAGAACATTAGACCCTCTTCAGTCCAATACACTGTACATGCTGGGAACAGACGCGAGTGCTATTTGCCCTATGTATGACAATGGGAGCACAATAGTGACTCTTCTTACCAGAAAACTACTCTTGCTCATAGAACCAGAAACTGCATGTGATTCAACGACATTTAGGACTGGGAAAAAAATGCTAGCTCTCCTTACAAGAAACACACTCTGCTTTTGAGAAAAGATCACTCTTCTACTCTACTGTGTTTCCTATAAGGCCAGAACAGTGAGCTTGCTCAGAAGAAAAGAACTGTGCTTCCTACACACACGGCCATATCTACTTCAATTCTGCTTGTGAAACTGACAAGAACAGTAGCTCCTCTTCAGTCCAATACACTGTACATGCTGGGAACAGACGCCAGTGCTATTTGCCCTGTGTATGACAAAGGAGCACAATAGTGACTCTTCTTACCAGAAAACAACTCTTGCTCATAGGACCAGAAACTGCATGGGATTCAACTCCATTTAGGACTGGGACACAAACACTAGCTCGCCTTAAAAGAAACACACTCTGCTTTTGAGAAAAGAGCACTCTTCTACTGTACTGTGTTTCCTATGGGGTCTGAACAGTAAGCTTGCTCAGAACAAAAGAACTGTGCTTCCTACACACACGGGCTATATCGAGTTCAACACTGCTTAGGAAACTGACAAGAACAGTAGATCCTCTTCAGTCCAATACACTGTACATGCTGGGAACAGACACGAGTGCTATTTGCACTATGTATGACAATGTGAGCGCAATAGTGACTCTTCTTACCAGAAAACTACTCTTGCTCATAGAACCAGAAACTGCATGTGATTCAACGCCATTTAGGACTGGGAAACAAACGCTAGCTCGCCTTACAAGAAACACACTCTGCTTTTGAGAAAAGATCACTCATGTACTCTACTGTGTTTCCTATAGGGCCAGAACAGTGAGCTTGCTCAGAACAAAAGAACTGTGCTTCCTACACACGGCCATATCTATTTCAATTCTGCTTAGCAAACTGACAAGAACAGTAGATCCTCTTCAGTCCAATACACTGTACATGCTGGGAACAGACACCAGTGCTATTTGCCCTGTGTATTACAAAGGGAGCACAATAGTGACTCTTCTTACCAGAAAACAACTCTTGCTCGTAGGACCACAAACTGCATGTGATTCAACTCCATTTAGGACTGGGAAACAAACGCTAGATCGCCTTACAAGAAACACTCTCTGCTTTTGAGAAAAGAGTACTCTTCTACTGTTCTGTGTTTCCTATAGGGCCAGAACAGTGAGCTTGCTCAGAACAAAAGAACTGTGCTCCCTACACACATGGCCATATCTAGTTCAATTCTGCTTAGCAAACTGACAAGAATAGTAGATCTTCTTCAGTCCAATACACTGTACATGCTGGGAACAGTCGCCAGTGCTATCTGCCCTGTGTATGACAATGGGAGCGCAATAGTTACTCTTCTTACAAGAAAACAACTCTTGCTCGAAAAACCAGAAACTGCATGTGATTCAACTCCATTTAGGACTGGGAAAAAAAAGCTAGGTCGCCTTACAAGAAACACACTCTGCTTTTGAGAAAAGAGCACTCTTCTACTCTACTGTGTTTCCTATAGGGCCAGAACAGTGAGCTTGCTCAGAAGAAAAGACCTGTGCTTCCTACACACGGCCATATCTACTTCAGTTCTGCTTATGAACCTGACAAGAACAGTAGCTCCTCTTCAGTCCAATACACTGTACATGCTGGGAACAGACGCCAGTGCTATTTGCCCTGTGTATGACAAAGGAGCACAATAGTGACTCTTCTTACCAGAAAAAAACTCTTGCTCGTAGGACCACAAACTGCATGTGATTCAACTCCATTTAGGACTGGGAAACAAACGCTAGCTCACCTTACAAGAAACACACTCTGCTTTTGAGAAAAGAGCACTCTTCTACTCTACTGAGTTTCCTATGGGGTTTGAACAGTGAGCTTCCTCAGAAGAAAAGAACTGTGCTTCCTACACACACGGCCATATCTAGTTCAATTCTGGTTAGCCAACTGACAAGAACAGTAGCTCCTCTTCAGTCCAATACACTGTAGTTGCTGGCAAAAGACACGAGTGCTATTTGCACTGTGTATGGCAATGGGAGCGCAATAGTGACATTCCTTACCAGAAAACAACTCTTGCTCGTGGGACCAACAACTGCATGTGATTCAACTCCATTTGGGACGGGGAAACAAACACTAGCTCGCCTTAAAAGAAACACACTCTGCTTTTGAGAAAAGAGCACTCTTCTACTCTACTGTGTTTCCTATGTGGTCTGAACAGTAAGCTTGCTCAGAACAAAAGAACTGTGCTTCCTACACACACGGGCCATATCTAGTTCAACTCTGCTTAGGAAACTGACAAGAACAGTAGATCCTCCTCAGTACAATACACTGTACATGCTGGGAAAAGACGCAAGTGCTATTTGCCCTGTGAATGACAATGGGAACGCAATAGTGACTCTTCTTACCAGAAAACAACTCTTGACTGTAGGACCAGAAACTGCATGTGTTTCAAATCCATTTAGGAATGGGAAACAAACGGTAGCTCGCCTTACAAGAAACACACTCTGCTTTTGAGAAAAGAGCACTCTTCTACTCTACTGTGTTTCCTATAGGGCCAGAACATTGAGCTTCCTCAGAACAAAAGAACTGTGCTTCCTACACACACGGCCATATCTAGTTCAATTCTGCTTAGCATACTGACAAGAACAGTAGATCTTCTTCAGTCCAATACACTGTACATACTGGGAACAGTCGCCAGTGCTATTTGCCCTGTGTATGACAATGGGAGTGCAATAGTTACTCTTCTTACAAGAAAACAACTCTTGTTCGAAAATCCAGAAACTGCATGTGATTCAACTCCATTTAGGACTGGGAAAAAAAAAGCCAGGTCGCCTTACAAGAAACACACTCTGCTTTTGAGAAAAGAGCACTCTTCTACTCTATTGTGTTTCCTATAGGGCCAGAACAGTGAGCTTGCTCAGAAAAAAAGAACTGTGCTTCCTACACACACGGGCTATATCTAGTTCAACTCTGCTTAGGAAACTGACAAGAACAATAGATCCTCTTCAGTCCAATACAGTGTACAGGCTGGGAATAGACGCCAGTGCTATTTATCCTGTGTATGACAATGGGACCACAATAGTGACTCTTCTTACCAGAAAACAACTCTTGCTCTTAGGACCAGAAACTGCATGTGATTCAACACCATTTAGGACTGGAAAACAAATGGTAGCTCGCCTTACAAGAAACACACTCTGCTTTTGAGAAAAGAGCACTCTTCTACTCTTGCGTGTTTCCTATTGGGTCCGAACAGTGAGCTTGCTCAGAACAAAAGAACTGTGCTTCCTACAAACACGGGCCATATCTAGTTCAACTGTGCTTAGGAAACTGACAAGAACAGTAGCTCCTCTTCAGTCCAATATACTGTACTTGCTGGCAACAGACGCGAGTGCTATTTGTACTGTGTATGGCAATGGGAGCGCAATAGTGACTTTCTTTACCAGAAAACAACTCTTGCTCGTGAGACCAACAGCTGCATGTGATTCAACTCCATTTATGTCTGGGAAACAAACGCTACCTCTCCTTACAAGAAACACACTCTGCTTTTGAGAAAAGAGCACTCTTCTACTCTACTGTGTTTCCTATAGGGCCAGAACAGTGAGCTTGCTCAGAACAAAAGAACTGTGCTTCCTACACACACGGGCCATATCTAGTTCAACTCTGCTTAGGAAACTGACATGAACAGTAGCTCCTATTCAGTCCAATACAATGTACATGCTGGGAACAGACGCGAGTGCTATTTGCACTGTGTATGGCATTTGGAGCACAATAGTGACTCTTCTTACCAGGAAACAACTCTTGCTCGTAGAACCAGAAACTGCATGGGATTCAACTCCATTTAGGACTGCGAAACAAACGCTAGCTCGCCTTACAAGTAACACACTCTGCTTTTGAAAAAAGAGCACTCTTCTAATCTACTGTGTTTCCTATGGGGTCTGAACAGTGAGCTTGCTCTGAACAAAAGAACTGTGGTTCCTACACACACGGCCATATCTAGTTCAATTCTACTTAGGAAACTGACAAGAACAGTAGATCCTCTTCAGTCCAATACACTGTACATGCTGGGAACTGACGCCAGTTGCTATTTGCCCTGTGTATGAAAAAGGGAGCGCAATAGTGACTCTTTTTACCAGAAAACGACTCTTGCTCGTAGGACCAGAAACTGCAAGGGATTCCACTCCATTTACGACTGGGAAACAAACGCTAGCTCGCCTTACAAGAAACACACTCTGCTTTTGAGAAAAGAGCACTCTTCTACTCTACTGTGTTTCCTATGGGGTTTGAACAGTGAGCTTCCTCAGAAGAAAAGAACTGTGCTTGCTACACACACGGCCATATCTAGTTCAATTTTGCTTAGCCAACTGACAAGAAGAGTAGATCCTCCTCAGTCCAATACACTGTACATGCTGGGAACAGTCGCCAGTGCTATTTGCCTTGTGTATGACAATGGGAGCGCAATAGTTACTCTTCTTATCAGAAAACAACTCTTGCTCGAGAAACCAGAAACTGCATGTTATTCAACTCCATTTTGGACTGGGAAAAAAAAGCTAGGTCGCCTTACAAGAAAAACACTCTGCTTTTGAGAAAAGAGTACTCTTCTACTCTATTGGGTTTCCTATAGGGCCAGAACAGTGAGCTTGCTCAGAACAAAAGAACTGTGCTTCCTACACACACGGGCTATATCTAGTTCAACTCTGCTTAGGAAACTGACAAGAACAATAGATCCTCTTCAGTCCAATGCAGTGTACAGGCTGGGAACAGACGCCAGTGCTATTTGCCCTGTGTATGAAAAAGGGAGCACAATAGTGACTCTTCTTACCAGAAAACAACTCTTGCTCTTAGGGCCAGAAACTGCATGTGATTCAACACCATTTAGGACTGGGAAACAAACGCTAGCTCGCCTTACGAAAAACACACTCTGCTTTTGAGAAAAGAGCACTCTTCTACTCTACAGTGTTTCCTATGGGGTCCGAACAGTGAGCTTGCTCAGAACAAAAGAACTGTGCTTCCTACACACACGGGTTATATCTAGTTCAACTCTGCTTAGGAAACTGACAAGAACAGTAGCTCCTCTTCAGTCCAATACACTGTAGTTGCTGGCAAAAGACGCGAGTGCTATTTGCACTGTTTATCGCAATGGGAGCGCAATAGTGACTTTCCTTACCAGAAAACAACTCTTGCTCGTGGGACCAACAACTGCATGTGATTCAACTCCATTTAGGACTGGGAAACAAACGCTAGCTCTCCTTACAAGAAACACACTCTGCTTTTGAGAAAAGAATACTCTTCTACTCTACTGTGTTTCCTATAGGGCCAGAACAGTGAGCTTGCTGAGAACAAAAGAACTGTGCTTCCTACACAGACGGGACATATCTAGTTCAACTCTCCTTAGGAAACTGACAAGAACAGTATATCCTCTTCAGTCCAATACACTGTACATGCTGGGAAAAGACGCAAGTGCTATTTGCCCTGTGAATGACAATGGGAACGCAATAGTGACTCTTCTTACCAGATAACAACTCTTGCTCGTAGGACCAGAAACTGCATGGGATTCAACTCCATTTAGGACTGGGAAACAAATGCTAGCTCGCCTTACAAGAAACACACTCTGCTTTTGAGAAAAGAGCACTCTTCTACTCTACTGTGTTTCCTATAGGGCCAGAACATTGAGCTTCCTCAGAAGAAAAGAACTGTGCTTCCTACACACACAGCCATATCTAGTTCAATTCTGCTTAGCAAACTGACAAGAACAGTAGATCTTCTTCAGTCCAATACACTGTACATGCTGGGAACAGTCGCCAGTGATATTTGCCCTGTGTATGACAATGGGAGCACAATAGTTACTCTTCTTACCAGAAAACAACTCTTGCTCAAAAAACCAAAAACTGCATGTGATTCAACTCCATTTAGGACTGGGAAAAAAAAGCTAGGTCGCCTTACAAGAAACACACTCTTCTTTTGAGAAAAGAGCACTCTTCTACTCTATTGTGTTTCCTATAGGGCCACAACAGTCAGCTTGCTCAGAACAAAAGAACTGTGCTTCCTACACACACGGGCTATATCTAGTTCAACTCTGCTTAGGAAACTGACAAGAACAATAGATCCTCTTCAGTCCAATATAGTGTACAGGCTGGGAACAGACGCCAGGGCTATTTGCCCTGTGTATGACAATGGGAGCACAATAATGACTCTTCTTACCAGAAAACAACTCTTGCTCTTAGGACCAGAAAGTGCATGTGATTCAACACCATTTAGGACTGGGAAACAAACAGTAGTTCGCCTTACAAGAAACACACTCTGTTTTGAGAAAAGAGCACTCTTCTACTCTACTGTGTTTCCTATTGGGTCCGAACAGTGAGATTGCGCAGAACAAAAGAACTGTGCTTCCTACACACAAGGCCATATCTAGTTCAACTCTGCTTAGGAAACTGACAAGAACAGTAGCTCCTCTTCAGTCCAATACACTGTACTTGCTGGCAACAGACGCGAGTGCTATTTGTACTGTGTATGGCAATGGGAGCGCAATAGTGACTTTCCTTACCAGAAAACAACTCTTGCTCGTGAGACCAACAGCTGCATGTGATTCAACTCCATTTAGGTCTGGGAAAAAAAAGCTAGGTCGCCTTACAAGAAACACACTCTGCTTTTGAGAAAAGAGCACTCTTCTACTCTACTGTGTTTCCTATAGGGCCAGAACAGTGAGCTTGCTCAGAACAAAAGAACTGTGCTTCCTACACACACGGCCATATCTAGTTCAACTCTGCTTAGGAAACTGACAAGAACAATAGATCCTCTTCAGTCCAATACAGTGTACAGGCTGGGAAGAGACGCCAGTGCTATTTGCCCTGTGTATGAAAATGGGAGCACAATAGTGACTCTTCTTACCAGAAAACAACTCTTGCTCTTAGGGCCAGAAACTGCATGTGATTCAACACCATTTAGGACTGGGAAACAAACGCTAGCTCGCCTTACGAAAAACACACTCTGCTTTTGAGAAAAGAGCACTCTTCTACTCTACAGTGTTTCCTATGGGGTCCGAACAGTGAGCTTGCTCAGAACAAAAGAACTGTGCTTCCTACACACACGGGCCATATCTAGTTCAACTCTGCTTAGCAAACTGACAAGAACAGTAGCTCCTCTTCAATCCAATACACTGTAGTTGCTGGCAAAAGACGCGAGTGCTATTTGCACTGTTTATGGCAATGGGAGCGCAATAGTGACTTTCCTTACCAGAAAACAACTCTTGCTCGTGGGACCAACAACTGCATGTGATTCAACTCCATTTAGGACTGGGAAACAAACGCTAGCTCTACTTACAAGAAACACACTCTGCTTTTGAGAAAAGAATACTCTTCTACTCTACTGTGTTTCCTATAGGGCCAGAACAGTGAGCTTGCTCAGAACAAAAGAACTGTGTTTCCTACACACACGGGACATATCTAGTTCAACTCTCCTTAGGAAACAGACAAGAACAGTATATCCTCTTCAGTCCAATACACTGTACATGCTGGGAACAGAAGCCAGGGCTATTTGCCCTTTGTATGTCAATGGGAGCACAATAGTGACTCTTCTTACCAGAAAACAACTCTTGCTCGAAGGACCAGACACTGCATGTGATTCAACTCCATTTAGGACTGTGAAACAAATGCTAGCTCGCCTTACAAGTAACACACTCTGCTTTTGAAAAAAGAGCACTCTTCTAATCTACTGTGTTTCCTATGAGGTCTGAACAGTGAGCTTTCTCTGAACAAAAGAACTGTGGTTCCTACACACACGGCCATATCTAGTTCAATTCTACTAAGGAAACTGACAAGAACAGAAGATCTTCTTCAGTCCAATACACTGTACATGCTGGGAACAGACGCCAGTGCTATTTGCCCTGTGTATGAAAAAGGGAGCGCAATAGTGACTCTTCTTACCAGAAAACGACTCTTGCTCGTAGGACCAGAAACTGCATGGGATTCCACTCCATTTACGACTGGGAAACAAACGCTAGCTCGCCTTACAAGAAACACACTCTGCTTTTGAGAAAAGAGCACTCTTCTACTCTACTGTGTTTCCTATAGGGCCAGAACATTGAGCTTCCTCAGAACAAAAGAACTGTGCTTCCTACACACACGGCCATATCTAGTTCAATTCTGCTTAGCAAAATGACAAGAACAGTAGATCTTCTTCAGTCCAATACACTGTACATGCTGGGAACAGTCGACAGTGATATTTGCCCTGTGTATGACAATGGGAGCACAATAGTGACTCTTCTTACCAGAAAACAACTCTTGCTCATAGGACCAGAAACTGCATGGGATTCAACTCCATTTAGGACTGGGAAACAAACACTAGCTCGCCTTAAAAGAAACACACTCTGCTTTTGAGAAAAGAGCACTCTTCTACTCTACTGTGTTTCCTATGGGGTCTGAACAGTAAGCTTGCTCAGAACAAAAGAACTGTGCTTCCTACACACACGGGCCATATCTAGTTCAACTCTGCTTAGGAAACTGACAGAACAGTAGATCCTCTTCAGTCCAATACACTGTACTTGCTGGGAACCGACACGAGTGCTATTTGCACTGTGTATGACAATGTGAGCGCAATAGTGACTCTTCTTACCAGAAAACAACTCTTGCTCGAAAAACCAGAAACTGCATGTGATTTAACTCCATTTATGACTGGGAAAAAAAAGCTAGGTCGTCTTACAAGAAACACACTCTGCTTTTGAGAAAAGAGCACTCTTTACTCTATTGTGTTTCCTATAGGGCCAGAACAGTGAGCTTCCTCAGAACAAAAGAACTGTGCTTCCTACACACACGGCCATATCTAGTTCAATTTTGCTTAGCCAACTGACAAGAACAGTAGATCCTCCTCAGTCCAATACACTGTACATGCTGGGAACAGTCGCCAGTGCTATTTGCCTTGTGTATGACAATGGGAGCGCAATAGTTACTCTTCTTATCAGAAAACAACTCTTGCTCGAAAAACCAGAAACTGCATGTTATTCAACTCCATTTTGGACTGGGAAAAAAAGCTAGGTCGCCTTACAAGAAACACACTCTGCTTTTGAGAAAAGAGCACTCTTCTACTCTATTGGGTTTCCTATAGGGCCAGAACAGTGAGCTTGCTCAGAACAAAAGAACTGTGCTTCCTACACACACGGGCTATATCTAGTTCAACTCTGCTTAGGAAACTGACAAGAACAATAGATCCTCTTCAGTCCAATACAGTGTACAGGCTGGGAACAGACGCCAGTGCTATTTGCCCTGTGTATGAAAATGGGAGCACAATAGTGACTCTTCTTACCAAAAAACAACTCTTGCTCTTAGGACCAGAAACTGCATGTGATTCCTCACCATTTAGGACTGGGAATCAAACGCTAGCTAGCCTTACAAAAAACACACTCTGCTTTTGAGAAAAGAGCACTCTTCTACTCTACAGTGTTTCCTATGGGGTCTGAACAGTGAGCTTGCTCAGAACAAAAGAACTGTGCTTCCTACACACACGGACCATATGTAGTTCAACTCTGCTTAGGAACCTGACAAGAACAGTAGCTCCTCTTCAGTCCAACACTGTACTTGCAGGGAACAGACGCGAGTGCTATTTGCACTGTGTATGGCAATGGGCGCGCAATAGTGACTTTCCTTACCAGAAAACAACTCTTGTGCGTAAGACCAGAAACTGCATGTGATTCAACTCCATTTAGGACTAGGAAACAAACGCTAGCTTGCCCTACAAGAAACACACTCTGCTTTTGAGAAAAGAGCACTCTTCTACTCTACTGTGTTTCCTATAGGGCCAGAACAGTGAGCTTGCTCAGAAAATAAGAACTGAGCTTCCTACGCACATGGGCCATATCTAGTTCAACTCTGATTAGGAAACTGACAAGAACAGTAGCTCCTCTTCATTCCGATACACTGTACTTGCTGGGAACAGACGCCAGGGCTATTTGCACTGTGTATGTCAATGGGAGCGCAATACTGACTTTCCTTACCAGAAAACAACTCTTGCTCATAGGACCAGTATCTGCATGTGATTCAACACCATTTAAGCCTGGAAAACAAATGCTACCTCGCCTTACATGAAACACACTCTGCTTTTGAGAAAAGAGCACTCTTCTACTCTACTGTGTTTCCTATAGGGCCAGAACAGTGAACTTGCTCAGAACATAATAACTGTGCTTCCTACACACACGGGCCATATCTAGTTCAACTCTGCTTAGGAACCTGACAAGAACAGTAGATACCCTTTAGTCTAATACACTGTACTTGCTGGGAGCAGACGCCAGTGCTATTTGTCCTGTGTATGGCAATGGCAGCACAATAGTGACTCGTCTTACCAGAAAACAACTCTTGCTCGTAGGACAAAAAACTGCATGTGACTCAACTCCATTTAGGACTGGGAAACAAACTCTAGCTCGCCTTACAAGAAACACACTCTGCTTTTGAGAAAAGAGCACTCTTCTACTCTACTGTGTTTCCCCTAGGGCCAGAATGGTGAACTTGCTCAGAACAAAAGAACTGTGCCTCCTACACACAAGGGGCATATCTAGTTCAACTCTGCTTAGGAAACTGAAAGAACAGTAGCTCCTCTTCAGTCCGATACACTGTACTTCCTAGGATCAGACGCGAGTGCTCTTTGCACTGTGTATGGCAATAGGAGCGCAATAGTGACTTTCCTTAACAGAAAACAACTCTTGCTCGTAGTTCCAGAAACTGCATGTGATTCAACTCCATTTAGGACTGGGAAAAAAACGCTAGCTTGCCTTACAAGAAACACACCCTGCTTTTGAGAAAAGAGCACTCTTCTACTCTACTGTGTTTCCTATAGGGCCAGAACAGTGAGCTTGCTCAGAACATAATAACTGTGCTTCCTACACACACGGGCCATATCTAGTTCAATTCTGCTTAGGAACCTGACAAGAACAGTAGATCCCCTTTAGTCCAATACACTGTACTTGCTGGGAACAGACGCCAGTGCTATTTGTCCTGTGTATGGCAATGGCAGCGCAATAGTGACTATTCTTACCATAAAACAACTCTTGCTCATAGGACCAGAAACTGCATGTGTTTCACCTCCATTTAGGACTGGGAAACAAACGCTAGCTCGTCTTACAAGATACACACTCTGCTTTAGAGAAAAGAGCATTCTTCTACTCTACTGTGTTTCCTATAGGGCCAGAACAGGGAGCTTGCTCAGAACAAAAGAACTGTGCTTCCTACACACACGGGACATATCTAGTTCAACTCTCCTTAGGAAACTGACAAGAACAGTAGATCCTCTTCAGTCCAATACACTGTACATGCTGGGAAAAGACGCAAGTGCTATTTGCCCTGTGAATGACAATGGGAACGCAATAGTGACTCTTCTTACCAGATAACAACTCTTGCTCGTAGGACCAGAAACTGCATGTGATTCAACTCCATTTAGGACTGGGAAACAAATGCTAGCTCGCCTTACAAGAAACACACTCTGCTTTTGAGAAAAGAACACTCTTCTACTCTACTGTGTTTCCTATAGGGCCAGAACAGTGAGCTTGCTCAGAACATAAGAACTGAGCTTCCTACGCACACGGGCCATATCTAGTTAACTCTGCTTAGGAAACTGACAAGAACAGTAGCTCCTCTTCAGTCCGATACACTGTACTTGCTGGGAACAGACGCCAGGGCTATTTGCACTGTGTATGTCAATGGGAGCACAATAGTGACTTTCCTTACCAGAAAACAAATCTTGCTCGCAGGACCAGTAACTGCATGTGATTCAACTCCATTTAAGACTGGGAAACAAATGCTACCTCGCCTTACATGAAACACACTCTGCTTTTGAGAAAAGAGCACTCTTCTACTCTACTCTGTTTCCTATGGGGTCTAAACAGTGAGCTTGCTCAGAACAAAAGAACTGTGCTTCCTACACACACGGGCCATATCTAGTTCAACTCTGCTTAGGAAACTGACAAGAACAGTAGCTCCTCTTCCGTCCAATACACTATACTTGCAGGGAAGAGACGCGAGTGCTATTTGCACTGTGTATGGCAATTGGAGCACAATAGTGACTCGTCTTACCAGAAAACAACTCTTGCTCGTAGGACAAAAAAGTGCATGTGACTCAACTCCATTAAGGACTGGGAAACAAACGCTAGCTCGCTTTACAAGAAACACACTCTGCTTTTGAGAAAAGAGCACTCTTCTCCTCTACTGTGATAACTATGGGGTCCGAACAGTGAGCTTGCTCAGAACAAAAGAACTGTGCTTCCTACACATACGGACCATATCTAGTTCAATTCTGCTTAGTAAACTGACAAGAACAGTAGCTCCTATTCAGTCCAATACACTGTACTTGCTGGGAAAAGACGCGAGTGCTATTTGCCTTGTAAAGGGCAATGGGAGCGCAATAGTGACTTTCCTTACCAGAAAACAACTCTTGTTCATAGGAGCAGAAACTTTATGTGATTCAACTCCATTTAGGACTGGGAAAGAAACACTAGCTCGCCTTACAAAAACACACTCTGCTTTTGAGAAAAGAGCACTCTTCTACTCTACTGTGTTTCCTATGTGTTCCGAAAAGTGAGCTTGCTCAGAACAAAAAAACTGTGCTTCCTACACACGGCCATATCTAGTTCAAGTCTGCTTAGGAACCTGACAAGAACAGTAGATCCTCTTCAGTTCAATACACTGTACTTGCTGGGAACAGACGCCAGTGCTATTTGTCCTGTGTATGGCAATGGCAGCGCAATAGTGACTCTTCTTACCAGAAAACAACTCTTGCTTGTAGGACCAGAAACTGCATGTGATTCAACTCCATTTAGGACTAGGAAACAAACGCTAGCTCGCCTTACAAAAACACACTCTGCTTTTGAGAAAAGAGCACTCTTCTACTCTACTGTGTTTCCAATATGGCCAGAACAGTGAGCTTGTTCAGAACAAAAGAACTGTGCTTCCTACACACACGGGCCATATCTAGTTCAACTCTGCTTAGGAAACTGACAAGAACAGTAGCTCCTCTTCAGTCCGATACACTGTACTTGCTGGGAATAGACGCGAGAGCTATTTGCACTATGTATGGCAAGGGGAGCGCAATAGCGACTTTCCTTTCCAGAAAACAACTCTTGCTCTTAGAACCAAAAACTGCATGAGATTCAACTCCATTTAGGACTGGGAAACAAACGCTAGCTCGCCTTACAAGAAACACACTCTGCTTTTGAGAAAAGAGAACTCTTCTACTCTACTGTGTTTCCTATAGGGCCAGAACAGTGAGCTTGCTCAGAACACAATAACTGTGCTTCCTACACACACGGGCCATATCTAGTTCACTTCTGCTTAGGAACCTGACAAGAACAGTAGATACCCTTTACTCCAATACACTGTACTTGCTGGGAACATACGCCAGTGCTATTTGTCCTGTGTATGGCAATGGCAGCGCAATAGTGACTATTCTTACCATAAAACAACTCTTGCTCGTAGGACCAGAAACTGCATGTGTTTCAACTCCATTTCCGACTGGGAAACAAATGCTAGCGCGCCTTACAAGAAACACACTCTGCTTTAGAGAAAAGAGCACTCTTCTACTCTACTGTGTTTCCTATAGGGCAAGAACAGTGAGCTTGCTCAGAACAAAAGAACTGTGCTTCCTACACACGGGCCATATCTAGTTCACCTCTGCTTAGGAACCTGACAAGAACAGTAGCTCCTCTTCAGTCCGATACACTGTACTTGGTGGGAACAGACGCGAGTGCTATTTGCACTGTATATGGCAATAGGAGTGCAATAGTGACTTTCCTTACCAGAAAACAACTCTTGCTCGTAGGACCAGAAACTGCATGTGATTCAACTCCATTTAGGACTAGGAAACAAACGCTAGCTCGCCTTACAAGAAACACAGTCGGCTTTTGAGAAAAGAACACTCTTCTACTCTACTGTGTTTCCTATAGGGCCAGAACAGTGAGCTTGCTCAGAACATAAGAACTGAGCTTCCTATGCACACGGGCCATATCTAGTTCAACTCTGCTTAGGAAACTGACAAGAACAGTAGCTCCTCTTCAGTCCGATACACTGTACTTGCTGGGAACAGACGCCAGGGCTATTTGCACTGTGTATGTCAATGGGAGCGCAATAGTGACTTTCCTTACCAGAAAACAACTCTTGTTCATAGCACCAGTAACTGCATGTGATTCAACTCCATTTAAGCCTGGGAAACAAATGCTACCTCGCCTTACATGAAACACACTCTGCTTTTGAGAAAAGAGCACTCTTCTACTCTACTGTGTTTCCTATGGGGTCCGAACAGTGAGCTTGCTCAGAACAAAAGAACTGTGCTTCCTACACACATGGGCAATATCTAGTTCAACTCTGCTTAGGAAAATGACAAGAACACTAGATCCTCTTCAGTCCAATACACTGTACTTGCTGGGAACAGACGCCAGTGCTATTTGTCCTGTGTATGGCAGTTGCAGCGCAATAGTGACTCTTCTTACCAGAAAACAACTCTTGCTCGTAGGACCAGAAACTGCATGTGATTCAACTCCATTTAGGACTGGGAAACAAACTCTAGCTCGCCTTACATGAAACACACTCTGCGTTTGAGAAAAGAGCACTCTTCTACTCTACTGTGTTTCCTATGGGGTTCGAACAGTAAGCTTGCTCAGAACAAAAGAACTGTGCTTCCTACACACAGGGCCATATATAGTTCAACTCTGCTTAGGAAACTGACAAGAACAGTAGCTCCTCTTTCGTCCAATACACTGTACTTGCGGGAAACAGACGCAAGTGCTATTTGCACTGTGTATGGCAATGGGAGCACAATAGTGACTTGTCTTAACAGAAAACAACTTTTGCTCATAGGACAAAAAACTTCATGTGACTCAACTCCATTTAGGACTGGGAAACAAACGCTAGCTCGACTTCCAAGAAACACACTCTGCTTTTGAGAAAAGAGCACTCTTCTACTCTACTGTGTTTCCTATAGGGCCAGAACAGTGAGCTTGCTCAGAACAAAAGAACTGTGTTCCTACACACACGGCCATATCTAGTTCAATTCTGCTTAGGAACCTGACAAGAACAGTAGATCCTCTTCAGTCCAATACACTGTAATTGCTGGGAACAGACGCCAGAGCTGTTTGTCCAGTGTATGGCAATGGCAGCGCAATAGTGACTCTTCTTACCAGAAAACAACTCTTGCTCGTAGGAATAGAAACTGCATGTGATTCAACTCCATTTAGGACTGGGAAACAAAAGCTAGCTCACCTTACAAGAAACACACTCTGCTTTAGAGAAAAGAGCACTCTTCTACTCTACTGTGTTTCCTATAGGATCAGAACAGTGAGCTTGCTCAGAACAAAAGAACTGTGCTTCCTACACACGGGCCATATCTAGTTCAACTCTGCTTAGGAAACTGACAAGAACAGTAGCTCCTCTTCAGTCCGATACACTGTACTTGCTGGGAACAGACGCGAGTGCTATTTGCACTGTGTATGGCAATGGGAGCGCAATAGTGACTTTCCTTACCAGAAAACAACTCTTGCGCGTAGGACCAGAAACTGCATGTAATTCAACTCCATTAAGGACTGGGAAACAAACGCTAGCTCGCTTTACAAGAAACACACTCTGCTTTTGAGAAAAGAGCACTCTTCTCCTCTACTGTGATAACTATGGGGTCCGAACAGTGAGCTTGCTCAGAACAAAAGAACTGTGCTTCCTACACATACTGACCATATCTAGTTCAATTCTGCTTAGTAAACTGACAAGAACAGTAGCTCCTATTCAGTCCAATACACTGTACTTGCTGGGAAAAGACGCGAGTGCTATTTGCCTTGTAAAGGGCAATGGGAGCGCAATAGTGACTTTCCTTACCAGAAAACAACTCTTGTTCATAGGAGCAGAAACTTTATGTGATTCAACTCCATTTAGGACTGGGAAACAAACACTAGCTCGCCTTACAAAAACACACTCTGCTTTTGAGAAAAGAGCACTCTTCTACTCTACTGTGTTTCCTATGTGTTCCGAAAAGTGAGCTTGCTCAGAACAAAAAAACTGTGCTTCCTACACACGGCCATATCTAGTTCAAGTCTGCTTAGGAACCTGACAAGAACAGTAGATCCTCTTCAGTTCAATACACTGTACTTGCTGGGAACAGACGCCAGTGCTATTTGTCCTGTGTATGGCAATGGCAGCGCAATAGTGACTCTTCTTACCAGAAAACAACTCTTGCTTGTAGGACCAGAAACTGCATGTGATTCAACTCCATTTAGGACTAGGAAACAAACGCTAGCTCGCCTTACAAAAACACACTCTGCTTTTGAGAAAAGAGCACTCTTCTACTCTACTGTGTTTCCTATGGGGTCCGAACAGTAAGCTTGCTCAGAACAAAAGAGCTGTGCTTCCTACACACACGGCCATATCTAGTTCAACTCTGCTTAGGAAACTGACAAGAACACTAGATCCTCTTCAGTCCAATACACTGTACTTGCTGGGAACAGACGCCAGTGCTATTTATCCTGTGTATGGCAGTTGCAGCGCAATAGTGACTCTCCTTACCAGAAAACAACTCTTGCTCGTAGGACCAGAAACTGCATGTGATTCAACTCCATTTAGGACTGGGAAATAAAAGCTAGCTCACCTTACAAGAGACACACTCGGCTTTAGAGAAAAGAGCACTCTTCTACTCTACTGTGTTTCCTATGGGGTCCAAACAGTGAGCTTGCTCAGAACAAAGAACTGTGCTTCCTACACACACAGGCCATATCTAGTTCAACTCTGCTTAGGAAATTGACAAGAACAGTAGATCTTCTTCAGTCCAATACACTGTAGTGGCTGGGAACAGACGGGAGGGCTATTTGCACTGTGTATGACAATGGGAGCACAATAGTGACTTTCCTTACCAGAAAACAACTCTTGCGCGTAGGACCAGAAACTGCATGTGATTCAACTCCATTTAGGACTGGGAAAGAAACGGTAGCTTGCCTTACAAGAAACACACTCTGCTTTAGAGAAAAGAGCACTCTTCTACTCTACTGTGTTTCCTAAGGGGTCCAAAGAGTGAGCTTGCTCAGAACAAAAGAACTGTGCTTCCTACACACACGGACCATATCTAGTTCAACTCTGCTTAGTAAACTGACAAGAAGAGTAGCTCCTATTCAGTCCAATACACTGTACTTGCTGGGAAAAGCCACGAGTGCTATTTGCCTTGTGAAGGGCAATGGGAGCGCAATAGTGACTTTCCTTACCAGAAAACAACTCTTGTTCCTAGGACCAGAAACTGCATGTGATTCAACTATATTTAGGACTAAGAAACAAATGCTAGCTCGCCTTACAAAAACACACTCTGCTTTTGAGAAAAGAGCACTCTTCTACTCTACTGTGTTTCCTATAGGGCCAGAAGAGTGAACTTGCTCAGAACATAAGAATTGTGCTTCCTACACACACGGGCCATATCTAGTTCAACTCTACTTAGGAAACTGACAAGAACAGTAGCTCCTCTTCAGTCTGATACACTGTACTTGCTGGGACCAGACCTGAGTGCTATTTGCACTGTGTATGGCAAGGGGAGCTCAATAGTGACTTTCCTTACCAGTAAACAACTCTTGCTCGTAGGACCAGAAACTGCATGTGATTCAACTCCATTTAGGACTGGGAAACAAATGCTAGCTCGACTTACATGAAACACACTCTGCTTTTGAGAAAAGAGCACTCTTTAACTCTTCTGTGTTTCCTAAAGGGCCAAAACGGTGAGCTTGCTCAGAAAAAAAGAACTGTACTTCCTACACACACGGCCCATATCTAGTTCAACTCTGCTTAGGAAACTGAGAAGAACAGTAGCTCCTTTGCAGTCCAATACACTGTACTTGCTGGGAACAGATAGGAGGGCTATTTGCACTGTGTATGGCAATGGGAGCGCAATAGTGACTTTCCTTACCAGAAAACAACTCTTGCTCGTAGGACCAGAAACTGCATGTGATTCAACTCCATTTAGGACTGGGAAACAAATGCTAGCTCGCATACATGAAACACACTCTGCTTTTGAGAAAAGAGTACTCTTCTACTCTACTTTGTTTCCTATGGGGTCCGAACAGTGAGTTTGCACAGAACAAAATAACTGTGCTTCCTACACACACGGGCCATAGCTAATTCAACTCTGCTTAGGAAACCAACAAGAACAGTAGCTCCTCTTCAGTCCGATACACTGTACTTGCTGGGAACAGACTCGAGTGTTATTTGTACTGTGTACGGCAATGGGAGCGCAATAGTGACTTTCCTTACCAGAAAACAACTCTTGATCGTAGGACCAGAAACTGCATGTGATTCAACTCCACTTAGGAGTGGGAAACAAATGCTAGGTTGCCTTACATGAAACACACTCTGCTTTTGAGAAAAGAGCACTCATCTACTCTACTGTGTTTCCTATGGGGTCCGAACAGTAAGCTGCTCAGAACAAAAGAACTGTGCTTCCTACACACACGGCCATATCTAGTTCAATTCTGCTTAGGAACATGACAAGAACAGTAGATCCTCTTCAGTCCAATACACTGTACTTGCTGGGAACAGACGCCAGTGCTATTTGTCCTGTGTATGGCAATGGAAGTACAATAGTGACTCCTCTTACCAGAAAACAACTCTTGCTCGTAGGACCAGAAACTGCATGTGATTCAATTCCATTTAGGACTGGGAAACAAAAGCTAGCTCACCTTGCAAGAAACACACTCTGCTTTAGAGAAAAGAGCACTCTTCTACTCTACTGTTTTTCCTATAGGGCCAGAACAGTGAGCTTGCTCAGAACAAAAGAACTGTGCTTCCTACACACGGGCCATATCTCGTTGAACTCTGCTTAGGAAACTGACAAGAACAGTAGCTCCTCTTCAGTCCGATACACTGTACTTGCTGGGAACAGACGCGAGTGCTATTTGCACTGTGTATGGCAATGGGAGTGCAATAGTGACTTTCCTTACCAGAAAACAACTCTTGCTCGTAAGACCAGAAACTGCATGTGATTCAACTCCATTTAGGACTGGGAAACAAATGCTAGCTCGCCTTACATGAAACACACTCTGCTTTTGAGAAAAGAGCACTCTTCTACTCTACTCTGTTTCCTATGGGTTCCAAACAGTGAGCTTGCTCAGAACAAAAGAACTGTGCTTCCTACACACACGGGCCATATCTAGTTCAACTCTCCTTAGGAAATTGACAAGAACAGTAGCTCCACTTCCGTCCAATACACTGTACTTGCGGGGAACAGACGCGAGTGCTATTTGCACTGTGTATGGCAATTGGAGCACAATAGTGACTTGTCTTACCAGAAAACAACTCTTGCTCGTAGGACAAAAAAGTGCATGTGACTCAACTCCATTTAGGACTGGGAAAGAAACACTAGCTCGCCTTACAAGAAACACACTCTGCTTTTGAGAAAAGAGCACTCTTCTACTCTACTGTGTTTCCTATGGGGTCCAAACAGTGAGCTTGCTCAGAACAAAAGAACTGTGCTTCCTACACGCACGGACCATATCTAGTTCAACTCTGCTTAGTAAACTGACAAGAACAGTAGCTCCTATTCAGTCCAATACACTGTACTTGCTGGGAAAAGACGCGAGTGCTATTTGCCTTGTAAAGGGCAATGGGAGCGCAATAGTGACTTTCCTTACCAGAAAACAACTCTTTTTCATAGGACCAGAAACTGCATGTGATTCAATTCCATTTAAGACTAGGAAACAAACGCTAGCTCGCCTTACAAAAACACACTCTGCTTTTGAGAAAAGAGCACTCTTCTACTCTACTGTGTTTCCTATGTGTTCCGAAAAGTGAGCTTGCTCAGAACAAAAAAACTGTGCTTCCTAAACACGGGCCATATCTAGTTCAACTCTGCTTTGGAAACTGACAAGAACAGTAGCTCCTCTTCAGTCCGATACACTGTACTTGCTGGGAACAGACGCCAGTGCTATTTGCACTGTGTATGGCAATGGGAGCACAATAGTGACTTTTCTTACCAGAAAACAACTGTTGCTCGTAAGACCAGAAACTGCATGTGATTCAACTCCATTTAGGACTGGGAAACAAACTCTAGCTCGCCTTACACGAAACACACTCTGCTTTTGAGAAAAGAGCACTCTTCTACTCTACTGTGTTTCCTATGGGGTCCGAACAGTGAGCTTGCTCAGAACAAAAGAACTGTGCTTCCTACACACACGGGCCATATCTAGTTCAACTGTGCTTAGGAAACTGACAAGAACAGTAGCTCCTCTTCTGTCCAATACACTGTACTTGCGGGGAACATACGTGAGTGCTATTTGCATTGTGTATGCCAATTGGAGAACAATAGTGACTTGTCTTACCAGAAAAAAACTTTTGCTCATAGGACAAAAAACTGCATGTGACTCAACTCCATTTAGGACTGGGAAACAAACGCTAGCTCGCCTTACAAGAAACAAACTCTGCTTTTGAGAAAAGAGCACTCTTCTACTCTACTGTGTTTCCTATGTGTTCCGAACAGTGAGCTTGTTCAGAACAAAAAAACTGTGCTTCCTACACACACGGCCATATCTAGTTCAAGTCTGCTTAGGAACCTGACAAGAACAGTAGATCCTCTTCAGTCCAATACACTGTACTTGCTGGGAACAGACGCCAGTGCTATTTGTCCTGTGTATGGCAATTGGAGCACAATAGTGACTTGTCTTACCAGAAAACAACTCTTGCTCGTAGGACAAAAAACTGCATGTGACTAAACTCCATTTAGGACTGGGAAACAAACGCTAGCTCGACTTCCAAGAAACACACTCTGCTTTTGATAAAAGAGCACTCTTCTACTCTACTTTGTTTCCTATAGGGCCAGAACAGTGAGCTTGCTCAGAACAAAAAAACTGTGCTTCCTACTCACACGGCCATATCTAGTTCAAGTCTGCTTAGGAACCTGACAAGTACAGTAGATCCTCTTCAGTTCAATACACTGTACTTGCTGGGAACAGACGCCAGTGCTATTTGTCCTGTGTGGCAATGGCAGCACAATAGTTACTCTTCTTAACAGAAAACAACTCTTGCTCTTAGGACCAGAAACTTCATGTGATTCAACTCCATTTAGGACTGGGAAACAAACTCTAGCTCGCTTTACAAGAAACACACTCTGCTTTTGAGAAAAGAGCACTCTTCTACTCTACTGTGTTTCCTATAAGACCAGAACAGTGAGCTTGCTCAGAAAAAAAGAACTGTGCTTCCTACACACGGGCCATAACTAGTTCAACTTTGCTTAGGAAACTGACAAGAACAGTAGCTCCTCTTCAGTCGGATACACTGTACTTGCTGGGAAAAAACGCGAGTGCTATTTGCACAGTGTATGGCAATGGGAGCGCAATACTGACTTTCGTTACCAGAAAACAACTCTTGATCGTAGGACCAGAAACTGCATGTGATTCAACTCCATTTAGGACTGGCAAACAAATGCTAGCTCGCCTTACATGAAACACACTTGCTTTTGAGAAAAGAGCACTCTTCTAATCTACTGTGCTTCCTATGGGGTCCGAACAGTGAGCTTACTCAGAACAAAAGAACTGTGCTTCCTACACACACGAGCCATATCTATTTCAACTCTGCTTAGGAAACTGACAAGAAGAGTAGATCTTCTTCAGTCCAATACACTGTACTTGCGGGGAACAGACGCGAGTGCTATTTGCACTGTGTATGGCAATTGGAGCACAATAGTGACTCGTCTTACCAGAAAACAATTCTTGCTCGTAGGAAAAAAAATTGCATGTGACTCAACTCCATTTAGGACTGGGAAACAAACGCTAGCTCAACTTCCAAGAAACACACTTTGCTTTTGAGAAAAGAGCACTCTTCTACTCTACTGTGTTTCCTATGGGATCCGAACAGTGAGCTTGCTCAGAACAAAAGAACTGTACTTCCTACTGACACGGCCATATCTAGTTCAAGTCTGCTTAGGAACCTGACAAGAACAGTATATCCTCTTCAGTCCAATAAACTGTACTTGCTGTGAACAGACGCCAGTGCTATTTGTCCTGTGTATGGCAATGGTAGCGCAATAGTGACTCTTCTTACCAGAAAACAACTCTTGCTCGTAGGACCAGAAATTGCATGTGATTAAAATCCATTTAGGACTGGGAAACAAACTCTAGCTCGCTTTACAAGAATCACACTCTGCTTTTGAGAAAAGAGCACTCTTCTACTCTACTGTGTTTCTTATATGGCCAGAACAGTGAGCTTGCTCAGAATAAAAGAACTGTACTTCCTATACACACGGGCCATATCTAGTTCAACTCTGCTTAGGAAACTGAGAAGAACAGTAGCTCCTTTTCAATCCAATACACTGTACTTGCTGGGAACAGACGGGAAGGCTATTTGCACTGTGTATGGCAATGGGAGCGCAATAGTGACTTTCCTTACCAGAAAACAACTCTTGCTCGTAGGACAAAAAACTGCATGTGACTCAACTCCATTTAGGACTGGGAAACAAACGCTAGCTCGCCTTATAAGAAACACACTCTGCTTTTGAGAAAAGAGCACTCTTCTACTCTACTGTGTTTCCTCTGGGGTCCGAACAGTGAGCTTGCTCAGAACAAAAGAACTGTGCTTCCTACACACACGGCCATATCTAGTTCAATTCTGCTTAGGAACCTGACAAGAACAGTAGATCCTCTTCAGTCCAATACACTGTACTTGCTGGGAACAGACGCCAGTGCTATTTACACTGTGTATGGCAATGGCATAGCAATAGTGACTCTTGTTTCCATAAAACAACTCTTGTTCGTAAGACTATAAACTGCATGTGATTCAACTCCATTTAGGACTGGGAAACAAACGCTAGCTCGCCTTAGAAGAAACACACTCTGCTTTAGAGAAAAGAGCACTCTTCTACTCAACTGTGTTTCCTATAGGGAAAGAACAGTGAGCTTGCTCAGAACAAAAGAACTGTGCTTCCAACACAGGGCCATAACTAGTTCAACTCTGCTTAGGAAACTGACAAGAACAGTAGCTCCTCTTCCGTCCAATACACTGTACTTGCTGGGAACAGACGGGAGGGCTATTTGCACTGTGGATGGCAATGGGAGCAAAATAGTGACTTTCCTTACCAGAAAACAGCTCTTGCTCGTAGGACCAGAAACTGCATGTGATTCAACTCCATTTAGGACTGGGAAACAAATGCTAGCTCGCCTTACATGAAACACACTCTGCTTTTGATTAAAGAGCACTCTTCTACTCTACTGTGTTTCCTATGAGGTCCGAACAGTGAGCTTGCTCAGAACAAAAGAACTGTGCTTCCTACACACACGGGCCATATCTAGTTCAACTCTGCTTAGGAAACTGACAAGAACAGTAGCTCCTCTTCAGTCCAATACACTGTACTTGCTGGCAACAGGCGTATGTGCTATTTGCACTGTGTAAGTCAATGGGAGCGCAATAGTGACTTTCCTTACCAGAAAACAACTCTTGCTCATAGGACTAGAAACTGCATGTGATTCCACTCCATTTAGGACTGGGAAACAAATGCTAGCTCGCTTTACAAGAAACACACTCTGCTTTAGAGAAAATAGCACTGTTCTACTCTACTGTGTTTCCTATGGGGTCCAAACAGTGAGCTTGCTCAGAACAAAAGAACTGTGCTTAATACACACACGGACCACATCTAGTTCAACTCTGCTTAGGAAACTGAGAAGAACAGTAGCTCCTCTTCAGTCCAATACACTGTACTTGCTGGGAAAAGACGCGAGTGCTATTTGCCTTGTGTAGGGCAATGGGAGCGCAATAGTGACTTTCCTTACCAGAAAACAACTCTTGTTCGTAGGACCAGAAACTGCATGTGATTCAACTCCATTTAGGACTGGGAAACAAAATCTAGCTCGCTTTACAAGAAACACACTCTGCTTTTGAGAAAAGAGCACTTTTCTACTCTACTGTGTTTCCTATAGGGCCAGAACAGTGAGATTGCTCAGAACATAAGAACTGTGCTTCCTACACATACGGGCCATATCTAGTTCAACTCTGCTTAGGAAACTGACAAGAACAGTAGCTCCTCTTCAGTCCAATACACTGTACTTGTGGGGAACAGAAGCGAGTGATATTTGAACTGTGTATGGCAATTGGAGCACAATAGTGACTTGTCTTACCAGAAAACAACTCTTGCTCGTTGGACCAAAAACTGTCTGTGATTCAACTCCATTTAGGACTGGGAAACAAACGCTAGTTCGACTTCGAAGAAACACACTCTGATTTTGAGAAAAGAGTACTCTTCTATTCTACTGTGTTTCCTATGTGTTCCGAACAGTGAACTTGCTCAGAACAAAAAAACTGTGCTTCCTACACACACGACCATATCTAGTTCAAGTCTGCTTAGGAACCTGACAAGAACAGTAGATCCTCTTCAGTCCAATACACTGTACTTGCTGGGAACAGACGCGAGTGCTATTTGTCCTGTGTATGTCAATGGCAGCGCAATAGTGACTCTTCTTAGCAGAAAACAACTCTTGCTCGTAGGACCAGAAACTGCATGTGATTCATCTCCATTTAGGACTGGGAAACAAACTCTAGCTCGCTTTACAAGAAACACACTCTGCTTTTGAGAAAAGAGCACTCTTCTACTCTACTGTGTTTCCTATAGGGCCAGAACAGTGAGCTTGCTCAGAAAAAAGAACTGTGCTTCCTACACACACGGATCATATCTAGTTCAACTCTGCTTAGGAAACTGAGAAGAACAGTAGCTCCTCTTCAGTCCAATACACTGTACTTGCTGGGAACAGACGGGAGGGCTATTTGCACTGAGTAAGGCAATGGTAGCGCAATAGTGACTTTCCTTACCAGAAAACAACTTTTGCTCATAGGACCACAAACTGCATGTGATTCCACTCCATTTAGGACTGGGAAACAAATGATAGCTCGCCTTACAAAAACACACTCTGCTTTAGAGAAAAGAGCACTCTTTTACTCTACTGTGTTTCCTATGGGATCCAAACAGTGAGCTTGCTCAGAACAAAAGAACTGTGCTTCCTACACATACGGACCATATCTAGTTCAACTCTGCTTAGGAAACTGACAAGAACAGTAGCTCCTATTCACTCCAATACACTGTACTTGCTGGGAAAAGACGCGAGTGCTATTTGCCTTGTGTAGGGTAATGGGAGTGCAATAGTGACTTTCCTTACCAGAAAACAACTCTTGCTCGTAGGACCAGAAACTGCATGTGATTCAACTCCATTTAGGACTAGGAAACAAACGCTAGCTTGCCTTACAAAAACACACTCTCCTTTTGAGAAAAGAGCACTCTTCTACTCTACTGTGTTTCCTATGGTGTCAGAACAGTGAGCTTGCTCAGAACAAAAGAACTGTGCTTCCTACACACATGGCCATATCTAGTTCAATTCTGCTTAGGAAACTGACAATAACAGTAGATCCTCTTCAGTCCAATACACTGTACGTGCTGGGAACAGACGCCAGTGCTATTTGTCCTGTGTATGGCAATGGCAGCACAATAGTGACTCTTCTTACCATAAAACAACGCTTGCTCGTAGGACCAGAAACTGCATGTGATTCAACTCCATTTAGGACTGGGAAACAAAAGCTTGCTCACCTTACAGAAACACACTCTGCTTTAGAGAAAAGAGCACTCTTCTACTCTACTGTGTTTCCTATAGGGCCAGAACAGTGAGCTTGCTCAGAATAAAGAACTGTGCTTCCTACGCACGGGCCATATCTAGTTCAACTTTGATTAGGAAACTGAGAAGAACAGTAGCTCCTCTTCAGTCCAATACACTGTACTTGCTGGGAAAAGACGCGAGTGCTATTTGCCTTGTGTAAGGCAATGGGCGCGCAATAGTGACTTTCCTTTCCAGAAAACAACTCTTGTTCTTAGGACCAGAAACTGCATGTGACTCAAATCCATTTAGGACTGGGAAACAAACGCTAGCTCGCCTTACAAGAAACACACTCTGCTTTTGAGTAAAGAGCCCTCTTCTCCTCTACTATGTTTCCTATGGGGTCTGAACAGTGAGCTTGCTCAGAACAAAAGAACTGTGCTTCCTGCACACGGGCCATATCTAGTTCAACTCTGCTTAGGAAACTGACAAGAACAGTAGCTCCTCATCAGTCCGATACACTGTACTTGCTGGGAACAGACGCCAGTGCTATTTGTCCTGTGTATGGCAATGGCAGCGCAATAGTGACTCTTCTTACCAGAAAACAACTCAGCTCGTAGGACCAAAAAGTGCATGTAATTCAACTCCATTTAGGACTGGGAAACAAAAGCTAGCTCACCTTACAGAAACACACTCTGCTTTAGAGAAAAGAGCACTCTTCTACTCTGCTGTGTTTCCTATAGGGCCAGAACAGTGAGCTTGCTCAGAACAACAGAACTGTGCTTCCTACACACACGGGCCATATCTACTTCAACTCTACTTAGGAAACTGACAAGAACAGTAACTCCTATTCAGTCCAATACACTGTACTTGCTGGGAAAAGACGCGAGTGCTATTTGCCTTGTGTAAGGCAATGAGCACGCAATAGTGACTTTCCTTTCAAGAAAACAACTCTTGTTTATAGGACCAGAAACTGCATGTGACTCAAATCCATTTAGGACGGGGAAACAAACGCTAGCTCGCCTTAAAAGAAACACACTCTGCTTTTGAGAAAAGAGCACTCTTCTCCTCTACTGTGTTTCCTATGGGGTCTGAACAGTGAGCTTGCTCAGAACAAAAGAACTGTGCTTCCTACACACACGGGCCATATCTAGTTCAACTCTGCTTAGGAAACTGACAAGAACAGTAGCTCCTCTTCAGTCCGATACACTGTACTTGCTGGGAACAGACGCGAGAGCTATTTGCACTATGTATGGCAAGGGGAGCGCAATAGTGACTTACCTTACCAGAAAACAACTCTTGCTCTTAAGACCGGAGACTGCATGTGATTCCACTCCATTTAGGACTGGGAAACAAATGCTAGCTCGCCTTACAAAAACACACTCTGCTTTAGAGAAAAGAGCACTCTTCTACTCTACTGTGTTTCCTATAGGGCCAGAACAGTGAGCTTGCTCAGAACAAAAGAACTGTGCTTCCTACACACGGACCATATCTAGTTCAACTCTGCTTAGGAAACTGACAAGAACAGTAGCTCCTCTTCAGTCCGATAGACTGTACTTGCTGGGAACAGACGCGAGTGCTATTTGCACTGTGTATGGCAATGGGAGCCCAACAGTGACTTTCCTTACCAGAAAACAACTCTTGCTCGTAGGACCAGAAACTGCATGTGATTCAACTCTATTAGGATTGGGAAACAAATGCTAGCTCGCCTTACATGAAACACACTCTGCTTTTGAGAAAAGAGCACTCTTCTACTCTACTGTGTTTCCTATGGGGTCCGAACAGTGAGCTTGTTCAGAACAAAACAACTGTGCTTCCTACACACGGGCCATATCTAGTTCAACTCTGCTTAGGAAACTGACAAGAACACTAGCTCCTCTTCAGTCCAATACACTGTACTTGCGGAGAACAGACCTGAGTGCTATTTGCACTGTGTATGGCAATTGGAGCCTTATAGTGACTTGTCTTACCAGAAAACAACTCTGGCTCGTAGGACAAAAAACTGCATGTGACTCAACTCCATTTAGGACTGGGAAACAAACGCTAGCTCGACTTCCAAGAAACACACTCTGCTTTTGAGAAAAGAGCACTCTTCTACTCTACTGTGTTTCCTATGTGTTCCAAAAAGTGAGCTTGCTCAGAACAAAAAAACTGTGCTTCCTACACACACGGCCATGTCTAGTTCAAGTCTGCTTAGGAACCTGACAAGAACAGTAGATCCTCTTCGGTCCAATACACTGTACTTGCTGGGAAGAGACGCCAGTGCTATTTGTCCTGTGTATGGCATAGGCGGCGCAATAGTGACTCTTCTTACCAGAAAACAACTCTTGCTCGTAGGACCAGAGACTGCATGTGATTCAACTCCATTTAGGACTGGGAAACAAACTCTAGCTCGCTTTACAAGAAACACACTCTGCTTTTGAGAAAAGAGCACTCTTCTACTCCACTGTGTTTCCTATAGGGCCAGAACAGTGAGCTTGCTCAGAACATAAGAACTGTGCTTCCTACACACACGGGCCATATCTAGTTCAACTCTGCTTAGGAAACTGAGAAGAACAGTAGCTCCTCTTCAGTCCAATATCTGTACTTGCTGGGAACAGACGGGAGGGCTATTTGCACTGTGTATGGCAATTGGAGCCTTATAGTGACTTGTCTTACCAGAAAACAACTCTGGCTCGTAGGACAAAAAACTGCATGTGACTCAACTCCATTTAGGACTGGGAAACAAACGCTAGCTCGACTTCCAAGAAACACACTCTGCTTTAGAGAAAAGAGCACTCTTCTACTCTACTGTGTTTCCTATGTGTTCTGCACAGTGAGCTTGCTCAGAACAAAAGAACTGTGCTTCCTACACACACGGGCCGTATCTAGTTCAACTATGCTTAGAAAACTGACAAGAACAGTAGCTGCTCTTCATTCGAATACACTGTACTCTGGGAACAGACGCCAGTGCTATTTGCACTTGTATGGCAATGGGAGCCCAATAGTGACTCTTCTTACCAGAAAAAAACTCTTGCTCGTAGGACCAGAAACGGCATGGGATTCAACTCCATTTCTTACTGGGAAGCAAATACTAGCTCGCCTTTCAAGAAACACAATCTAATTTTGAGAAAAGAGCTCTCATCTACTCTACTGTGTTTCCGATAGTGTCCGCACAGTGTGCTTTCTCAGAACAAAAGAACTGTGCTTCCTACACACATGGGATATATCTGGTTCAACTCCTCTTATGAAAATGACAAGAACAGTAGCTCCTCTTCAGTCCAATACACTGTACTTGCTGGGAACAGACGCGAGTGCTCTTTGCACTATGTATGGGAATGGGAGCGCAATAGTGACTTTCCTTACCAGAAAACAACTCTTGCTCATAGGACCAGAAACTGGATGTGATTCAACTCCATTTAGGACTGGGAAACAAATGCTAGGTCGCCTTACAAGAAACACACTCTGCTTTTGAGAAAAAAGCACTCTTCTACTCTACTGTGTTTCCTATAAGGCCAGAACAGTGAGCTTGCTCAGAAAAATGAACTGTGCTTCCTACACACGGGACATAACTAGTACAACTTTGCTTAGGAAACTGACAAGAACAGTAGCTCCTCTTCAGTCCGATACACTGTACTTGCTGGGAACAGACGCGAGTGCTATTTGCACAGTGTATGGCAATGGGAGCGCAATAGTGACTTTCCTTACCAGAAAACAACTCTTGATCGTAGGACCAGAAACTGCATGTGATTCAACTCCATTTAGGACTGGCAAACAAATGCTAGCTCGCCTTACATGAAACACACTCTGCTTTTGAGAAAAGAGCACTCTTCTAATCTACTGTGCTTCCTATGGGGTCCGAACAGTGAGCTTACTCAGAACAAAAGAACTGTGCTTCCTACACACACGTGCCATATCTAGTTCAACTCTGCTTAGGAAACTGACAAGAACAGTAGATCTTCTTCAGTCCAATACACTGTACTTGCGGGGAACAGACGCGAGTGCTATTTGCACTGTGTATGGCAATTGGAGCACAATAGTGACTCGTCTTATCAGAAAACAATTGTTGCTCGTAGGACAAAAAACTGCATGTGACTCAACTCCATTTAGGACTGGGAAACAAACGCTAGCTCGCCTTACAAGAAACACACTCTGCTTTTGAGAAAAGAGCACTCTTCTACTCTACTGTGTTTCCTATAGGGCCAGAACACTGAGCTTGCTCAGAACAAAAGAACTGTGCTTCCTACACACGGGCCATATCTAGTTCAACTCTGCTTAGGAAACTGACAAGAACAGTAGCTCCTCTTCAGTCCGATACACTGTACTTGCTGGGAACAGACGCGAGTGCTATTTGCACTGTGTATGGCAATGGGAGAACAATAGTGACTTTCCTTACCAGAAAACAAGTCTTGGTCGTAGGACAAAAAATTGCATGTGACTCAACTCCATTTAGGACTGGGAAACAAACGCTAGCTCAACTTCCAAGAAACACACTTTGCTTTTGAGAAAAGAGCACTCTTCTACTCTACTGTGTTTCCTATGTGTTCCGAACAGTGAGCTTGCTCAGAACAAAAAAACTGTACTTCCTACTCACACGGCCATATCTAGTTCAAGTCTGCTTAGGAACCTGACAAGAACAGTAGATCCTCTTCAGTCCAATACACTGTACTTGCTGGGAACAGACGCCAGTGCTATTTGTCCTGTGTATGGCAATGGCATAGCAATAGTGACTCTTGTTACCATAAAACAACTCTTGCTCGGAAGACTAGAAACTGCATGTGATTCAACTCTGTTTAGGACTGGGAAACAAACGCTAGCATGCCTTACAAGAAATACACTCTGCTTTAGAGAAAAGAGCACTCTTCTACTCTACTGTGTTTCCTATAGGGTCCGAACAGTGAGCTTGCTCAGAAAAAAAAACTGTGCTTCCTACACACACGGGCCATATCTAGTTCAACTCTGCTTAGGAAACTGACAATAACAGTAGCTCCTCCCTCAGTCCCATACACTGTACTTGCTGGGAACAGACGGGAGGGCTATTTGCACTGTGTATGGCAATGGGAGCAAAATAGTTACTTTCCTTACCAGAAAACAACTCTTGCTCGTAGGACCAGAAACTGCATGTGATTCATCTCCATTTAGGACTGGGAAACAAATGCTAGCTCGCCTTACATGAAACACACTCTGCTTTTGAGAAAAGAGCACTCTTCTACTCTACTGTGTTTCCTATGGGGTCCGAACAGTGAGCTTGCTCAGAACAAAAGAACTGTGCTTCCTACACACACGGGCCATATCTAGTTCAACTCTGCTTAGGAAACTGACAAGAACAGTAGCTCCTCTTCAGTCCAATACACTTTACTTGCGGGGAACAGACGCGAGTGCTATTTTCACTGTGTATGGCAATTGGAGCACAATAGTGACTCATCTTACCAGAAAACAACTCTTGCTCGTAGGACAAAAAACTGCATGTGACTCAACTCCATTTAAGACTGGGAAACAAACGCTAGCTCGCCTTAAAAGAAACACACTCTGCTTTTGAGAAAAGAGCACTCTTCTACTCTACTGTTCTTCCTATGGAGTCCAAACACTGAACTTGCTCAGAACAAAAGAACTGTGCTTCCTACACACACGGCCATATCTAGTTCAATTCTGCTTAGGAACCTTACAAGAACAGTAGATCCTCTTCAGTCCAATACACTGTACTTGCTTGGCACAGACGCCAGTGCTATTTGTCCTGTGTATGGCAATGGCAGCGCAAAAGTGACTCTTCTTACCATAAAACAACTCTTGCTCGTAGGACTAGAAACTGCATGTGATTCAACTCCATTTAGGACTGGGAAACAAACGCTAGCTCGCCTTACAAGAAACACACTCTGCTTTAGAGAAAAGAGCACTCTTCTACTCTACTGTGTTTCCTGTAGGGTCCGAACAGTGAGCTTGCTCAGAACAAAA
Organism: Peromyscus eremicus; assembly: GCF_949786415.1. Lineage (NCBI taxonomy): Eukaryota > Metazoa > Chordata > Mammalia > Rodentia > Cricetidae > Peromyscus > Peromyscus eremicus. The sequence continues at coordinate 63,700 of NW_026735468.1, read as the reverse complement.
GAACTGTGCTTCCTACACACACGGCTATATTTAGTTCAATTCTGCTTAGAAAACTGAGAAGAACAGTAGCTCCTCTTCAGTCCAATACACTGTACTTGCTGGGAACAGGTGGGAGGGTATTTGCACTGTGTATGGCAATTGGAGCGCAATGAGACTTTCCTTACCAGAAAAGAACTCTTGTTCGTAGGACCTGAAACTGCATGTGATTCAACTCCATTTAGGACTAGGAAACAAACGCTAGCTCGCCTTACAAGAAACACACTCTGCTTTAGAGAAAAGAGCACTCTTCTAGTCTACTGTGTTTCCTATAGGGCCAGAACAGTGAGCTTGCTCAGAACATAAGAACTGTGCTTCCTACACACGGGCCATATCTACTTCAACTCTGCTTAGGAAACTGACAAGAAAAGTAGCTCCTCTTCAGTCCGATACACTGTACTTGCTGGGAACAGACGCGAGTGCTATTTGCACTGTGTATGGCAATTGCACGCAATAGTGACTTTCCTTATCAGAAAACAACTGTTGCTCATAGGACCAGAAACTGCATGTGATTCAACTCCATTTAGGACTGGGAAACAAACGCTAGCTCGCCTTACAAGAAACACACTCTGCTTTAGAGAAAAGAGCACTCTTCTACTCTACTGTGTTTCCTGTAGGGTCCGAACAGTGAGCTTGCTCAGAACAAAAGAACTGCGCTTCCTACACACACGGCTATATCTAGTTCAATTCTGCTTAGGAAACTGAGAAGAACAGTAGCTCCTCTTCAGTCCAATACACTGTACTTGCTGGGAACAGGTGGGAGGGCTATTTGCACTGTTTATGGCAATGGGAGCGCAATGAGACTTTCCTTACCAGAAAAGAACTCTTGTTCGTAGGACCTGAAACTGCATGTGATTCAACTCCATTTAGGACTAGGAAACAAACGCTATCTCGCCTTACAAGAAACACACTCTGCTTTAGAGAAAAGAGCACTCTTCTAGTCTACTGTGTTTCCTATAGGGCCAGAACAGTGAGCTTGCTCAGAACATAAGAACTGTGCTTCCTACACACGGGCCATATCTACTTCAACTCTGCTTAGGAAACTGACAAGAAAAGTAGCTCCTCTTCAGTCTGATACACTGTACTTGCTGGGAACAGACGCGAGTGCTATTTGCACTGTGTATGGCAATGGGAGCGCAATAGTGACTTTCCTTATCAGAAAACAACTCTTGCTCATAGGACCAGAAACTGCATGTGATTCAACTCCATTTAGGACTGGGAAACAAACGCTAGCTCGCCTTACAAGAAACACACTCTGCTTTTGATAAAAGAGCACTCTTCTACTCTACTGTGTTTCCTATAGGGTCCGAACAGTGAGCTTGCTCAGAACAAAAGAACTGTGCTTCCTACACACACGGCCATATCTAGTTCAAGTCTGCTTAGGAACCTGACAAGAACAGTAGATCCTCTTCAGTCCAATACACTGTACTTGCTGGGAACAGACGCGAGTGCTATTTGCACTGTGAATGGCAAAGGGAGCGCAATAGTGACTTTCCTTATCAGAAAACAACTCTTGCTTCATAGGACCAGAAACTGCATGTGATTCAACTCCATTTAGGACTGGGAAACAAACTCTAGCTGGCTTTACAAGAAACACACTCTGCTTTTGAGAAAAGAGCACTCTTCTACTCTACTGTGTTTCCCATACGGCCAGAACAGTGAGCTTGCTCAGAAAAAAAGAACTGTGCTTCCTACACACACGGGCCATATCTAGTTCAACTCTGCTTAGGAATCTGAGGAGAACAGTAGCGCCTCTTCAGTCCAATACACTGTACTTGCTGGGAACAGATGGGAGGGCTATTTGCACTGTGTATGGCAATGGGAGCACAATAGTGACTTTCCTTACCAGAAAACAACTCTTGCTCGTAGGAACACAAACTGCATGTGATTCCACTCCATTTAGGAATGGGAAACAAACGCTAGCTCGCCTTAAAAGAAATACACTCTGCTTTAGAGAAAAGAGCACTCTTCTACTCTACTGTGTTTCCTATGGGGTCCGAACAGTGAGCTTGCTCAGAAAAAAAAAATGTGCTTCCTACACACACGGCCATATCTAGTTCAAGTCTGCTTAGGAACCTGACAAGAACAGTAGATCCTCTTCAGCCCAATACACTGTACTTGCTGCGAACAGATGCCAGTGCTATTTGTCCTGTGTATGGCAATGGCAGTGCAATAGTGACTCTTCTTACCATAAAACAACTCTTGCTCGTAGTACCAGAAACTGCATGGGATTCAACTCCATTTAGGACTGTGAAACAAACGCTAGCACGCCTTACAAGAAATACACTCTGCTTTAGAGAAAAGAGCACTCTTCTACTCTACTGTGTTTCCTATGGGGTCCAAACAGTGAGCTTGCAAAGAACAAAAGAACTGTGCTTCCTACAAACACGGATCATATCTAGTTCAACTCTGCTTAGGAAACTGACAAGAACAGTAGCACCTATCCAGTCCAATACACTGTACTTGCTGGGAACAGACGCGAGTGCTATTTGTACTGTGTATGGCAATGGGAGCGCAATGTGACTTTCCTTACCAGAAAAGAACTCTTGATCGTAGGACCAGAAACTGCATGTGATTCAACTCAATTTAGGACTTGGAAACAAATGCTAGCTCGCCTTACAAGAAACACACTCTGCTTTTGAGAAAAAAGCACTCTTCTACTCTACTGTGTTTCCTATGAGGTCCGAACAGTGAGCTTGCTCAGAAAAAAAAAACTGTGCTTCCTACACACACGGGCCATATCGAGTTCAACTCTGCTTAGGAACATGAGAAGAACAGTAGCTCCTCTTCATTCCAATACACTGTACTTGCTGGGAACAGACGCATGTGCTATTTGCACTGTGTATGGCAATGGGAGCGCAATAGTGACTTTCCTTACCAGAAAACAACTCTTGCTCGTAGGACCAGAAACTGCATGTGATTCCACTCCATTTAGGACTGGAAACAAATGCAAGCTCACCTTACAAGAAACACACTCTGCTTTTGAGAAAAGAGCACTCTTCTACTCTACTGTGTTTCCTATGGGGTCCGAACAGTGAGCTTGCTCAGAACAAAAGAACTATGCTTCCTACACACATGTGCCATATCTAGTTCAACTCTGCTTAGGAAACTGACAAGAACAGTAGCTCCTCTTCAGTCCAATACACTTTATTTGCGGGGAACAGATGCGAGTGCTATTTGCACTGTGTATGGCAATGGGAGCACAATAGTGACATTCCTTACCAGAAAACAACTCTTGCTCGTAGGACCAAAAAATGCATGTGATTCATCTCCATTTAGGACTGGGAAACAAATGCTAGCTCGCCTTACATGAAACACACTCTGCTTTTGAGAAAAGAGCACTCTTCTACTCTACTGTGTTTCCTATGGGGTCCGAACAGTGAGCTTGCTCAGAACAAAAGAACTGTGCTTCCTACACACACGGGCCATATCTAGTTCAACTCTGCTTAGGAAACTGACAAGAACAGTAGCTCCTCTTCAGTCCAATACACTTTAATTGCGGGGAACAGACGCGAGTGCTATTTGCACTGTGTATGGCAATTGGAGCACAATAGTGACTCGTCTTACCAGAAAACAACTGTTGCTCGTAGGACAAAAAACTGCATGTGACTCAACTCCATTTAAGACTGGGAAACAAACGCTAGCTCGCCTTACAAGAAACACACTCTGCTTTAGAGAAAAGAGCACTCTTCTACTTCACTGTGTTTCCTATGGGGCCAGAACAGTGAGCTTGCTCAGAACAAATAACTGTGCTTCCTACACACGGGCCATATCTAGTTCAACTCTGCTTAGGAAACTGACAAGAACAGTAGCTCCTCTTCAGTCCGATACACTGTACTTGCTGGGAACAGACGCGAGTGCTATTTGCACTGTGTATGGCATTGGGAGCACAATAGTGACTTTCCTTACCAGAAAACAACTCTTGCTCGTTGGACCAGATACTGCATGTGATTCAACTCCATTTAGGACTGGGAAACAAATGCTAGCTCGCCTTACATGAAACACACTCTGCTTTTGAGAAAAGAGCACTCTTCTACTCTACTGTGTTTCCTATGTGTTCCGAAAAGTGAGCTTGCTCAGAACAAAAAAACTGTGCTTCCTCCACACACGTCCATATCTAGTTCAAGTCTCCTTAGGAACCTGACAAGAACAGTAGATCCTCTTCAGTCCAATACAGTGTACTTGCTGGGAACAGACGCCAATGCTATTTGTCCTGTGTATGGCAATGGCAGCGCAATAGTGACTCTTCTTACCAGAAAACAACTCTTGCTCGTGGACCAGAAAATGCATGTGATTCAACTCCATTTAGGACTGGGAAACAAACTCTAGCTCGCTTTACAAGAAACACACTCTGCTTTTGAGAAAAGAGCACTCTTCTACTCTACTGTGTTTCCTATCGGGCCAGAACAGTGAGCTTGCTCAGAAAAAAAGAACTGTGCTTTCTACACACACGGGCCATATGTAGTTCAACTCTGCTTAGGAAACTGAGAAGAACAGTAGCTCCTCTTCTCTCCAATACACTGTACATGCTGGGAACAGATGGGAGGGCTATTTGCACTGTGTATGGCAATGGGAGCACAATAGTGACTCTTCTTACCAGAAAACAACTCTTGCTCGTAGGACCAGAAACTGCATGTGATTCAACTCCATTTAGGACTGGGAAACAAACGATAGCTCGCCTTACAAGAAACACACTCTGCTTTAGAGAAAAGAGCACTCTTCTACTCTACTGTGTTTCCTATAGGGACAGAACAGTGAGCTTGCTCAGAAAAAAAAACTGTGCTTCCTACACTCGGGCCATATCTAGTTCAACTCTGCTTAGGAAACTGACAAGAACAGTAGCTCCTCTTCAGTCCGATACACTGTACTTGCTGTGAACAGACGCCAGTGCTATTTGCACTGTGTATGGCAATGGGAGCACAATAGTGACTTTCCTTACCAGAAAACAACTCTTGCTCATAGGACCAGAAACTGCATGTGATTCAACTCCATTTAGGTCTGGGAAACAAATACTAGCTCGCCTTACATGAAACACACTCTGCTTTTGAGAAAAGAGCACTCTTCTACTCTACTGTGTTTCCTATGGGGTCCGAACAGTGAGCTTGCTCAGAACAAAAGAACTGTGCTTCCTACACACAAGGGCCATATCTAGTTAAACTCTGCTTAGGAAACTGACAAGAACAGTAGCTCCTTTTCAGTCCAATACACTGTACTCGCGGGGAAGAGACGCGAGTGCTATTTGCACTGTGTATGGCAATTGGAGCACAATAGTGACTCGTCTTACCAGAAAACAACTCTTGCTCGTAGGACAAAAAACTGCATGTGACTCAAGTCTATTTCAGACTGGGAAACAAATGCTAGCTCGCCTTACAAGAAACACACTCTGCTTTTGAGAAAAGAGCACTCTTCTACTCTACTGTGTTTCCTATGTGTTCCGAAAAGTGAGCTTGCTCAGAACAAAAAAACTGTGCTTCCTCCACACACGTCCATATCTAGTTCAAGTCTCCTTAGGAACCTGACAAGAACAGTAGATCCTCTTCAGTCCAATACAGTGTACTTGCTGGAAACAGACGCCAATGCTATTTGTCCTGTGTATGGCAATGGCAGCGCAATAGTGACTCTTCTTACCAGAAAACAACTCTTGCTCGTGGACCAGAAAATGCATGTGATTCAACTCCATTTAGGACTGGGAAACAAACTCTAGCTCGCTTTACAAGAAACACACTCTGCTTTTGAGAAAAGAGCACTCTTCTACTCTACTGTGTTTCCTATCGGGCCAGAACAGTGAGCTTGCTCAGAAAAAAAGAACTGTGCTTTCTACACACACGGGCCATATGTAGTTCAACTCTGCTTAGGAAACTGAGAAGAACAGTAGCTCCTCTTCTCTCCAATACACTGTACATGCTGGGAACAGATGGGAGGGCTATTTGCGCTGTGTATGGCAATGGGAGCACAATAGTGACTCTTCTTACCAGAAAACAACTCTTGCTCGTAGGACCAGAAACTGCATGTGATTCAACTCCATTTAGGACTGGGAAACAAACGATAGCTCGCCTTACAAGAAACACACTCTGCTTTAGAGAAAAGAGCACTCTTCTACTCTACTGTGTTTCCTATAGGGACAGAACAGTGAGCTTGCTCAGAAAAAAAAACTGTGCTTCCTACACTCGGGCCATATCTAGTTCAACTCTGCTTAGGAAACTGACAAGAACAGTAGCTCCTCTTCAGTCCGATACACTGTACTTGCTGTGAACAGACGCCAGTGCTATTTGCACTGTGGATGGCAATGGGAGCACAATAGTGACTTTCCTTACCAGAAAACAACTCTTGCTCGTAGGACCAGAAACTGCATATGATTCAACTCCATTTAGGACTGAGAAACAAATGCTAGCTTGCCTTCCATGAAACACACTCTGCTTTTGAGAAAAGAGCACTCTTCTACTCTACTGTGTTTCCTATGGGGTACGAACAGTGAGCTTGCTCAGAACAAAAGAACTGTGCTTCCTACACACACGGGCCATATCTAGTTCAACTCTGCTTAGGAAACGGAGAAGAAAGTAGCTCTTCTTCAGTCCGATACACTGTACTTGCTGGGAACAGACGCCAGTGCTATTTGCACTGTGTATGGCAATGGGAGCACAATAGTGACTTTCCTTACCAGAAAACAACTCTTGCTCGTAGGACCAGAAACTGCATGTGATTCAATTACATTTAGGACTGAGAAACAAATGCTAGCTCGCCTTACATGAAACACACTCTGCTTTTGAGAAAAGAGCACTCTTCTACTCTACTGTGTTTCTTATGGGGTCCAAACAGTGAGCTTGCTCAGAACCAAAGAACTGTGCTTCCTACACACACGGATCATATCTAGTTCAACTCTGCTTAGTAAACTGACAAGAACAGTAGCTCCTATTCAGTCCAATACAATGTACTTGCGGGGAAGAGACGCGAGTGCTATTTGTACTGTGTATGGCAATTGGAGCCCAATAATGACTTGTCTTACCAGAAAACAACTCTTGCTCGTAGGACAGAAAACTGCATGTGACTCAACTCCATTTAGGACTGGGAAACAAACGCTAGCTCGACTTTTAAGAAACACACTCTGCTTTTGAGAAAAGAACACTCTTCTACTCTACTGTGTTTCCTATGTGTTTTGAAAAGTGAGCTTGCTCAGAACAAAAAAACTGTGCTTCCTACACACACGGCCATATCTAGTTCAAGTCTGCTGAGGAACCTGACAAGAACAGTAGATCCTCTTCAGTCCAATACACTGTACTTCCTGAGAACAGACGGGAGGGCTATTTGCACTGTGTATGGCAATGGAAGCGCAATAGTGACTCTTCTTACCAGAAAAAAACTCTTGCTCGTGGACCAGAAACTGCATGTGATTCAACTCTATTTAAGACTGGGAAACAAACGCTAGCTCGCCCTAGAAGAAACACACTCTGCTTTTGAGAAAAGAGCACTCTTCTACTCTACTGTGTTTCCTCTGGGGTCCAAACAGTAAGCTTGCTCAGAACAAAAGAACTGTGATTCCTACACACGCGGGACATATCTCGTTCAACTCTGCTTAGGAAACTGACAAGAACAGTAGCTCCTCTTCAGTCCGATACACTGTACTTGCTGGGAACAGACGTGAGTGCTATTTGCACTGTGTATGGCAATGGGAGCGCAATAGTGACTTTCCTTACCAGAAAACAACTCTTGGTCGTAGGACCAGAAACTGTATGTGATTCAACTCCGTTTAGGACTGGGAAACAAATGCTAGCTCGCCTTACAAGAAACACAATCTGCTTTTGAGAAAAGAGCACTCTTCTACTCTACTGTGTTTCCTATAGGGCCAGAACAGTGAGCTTGCTCAGAACAAAAGAACTGTGCTTCCTACACACACGGCCATATCTAGTTCAACTCTGCTGAGGAAACTGACAAGAACAGTAGCTCCTAATCAATCCAATACACTGTACTTGAAGGGAACAGACGCGAGTACTATTTGCACTGTGTGTGGCATTTGGAGCGCAATAGTGACTCTTCTTACCAGAAAACAACTCTTGCTCGTAGGACCAAAAACTGCATGTGACTCAACTCCATTTAGGACTGGGAAACAAAAGCGAGCTCACCTTACAAGAAAAACACTCTGCTTTAGAGAAAAGAGCACTCTTCTACTCTACTGTGTTTCCTATGGGGTCCAAACAGTGAGCTTGCTCAGAACAAAAGAACTGTGCTTCCTACACACACGGGCCATATCTCGTTCAACTCTTCTTAGGAAACTGACAAGAACAATAGCTCCTATTCAGTCCAATACACTGTACTTGCTGGGAACAGACGGGAGTGCTATTTGCACTGTGTATGGCAATTGGAACACAATAGTGACTCGTCTTACCAGAAAACAACTGTTGCTCGTAGTACAAAAAACTGCATGTGAATCAACTCCATTTAGGACTGGGAAACAAACGCTAGCTCGCCTTCCAAAAACACACTCTGCTTTTGATAAAAGAGCACTCTTCTACTCTACTGTGTTTCCTATGTGTTCCGAACAGTGAGCTTGCTCAGAACAAAAAAAATGTGCTTCCTACAGACACGGCCATATCTAGTTCAAGTCTGCTTAGGAAACTGACAAGAACAGTAGCTCCTATTCAGTCTGATACACTGTACTTGCTGGGAACAGATGCCAGTGGTATTTGCACTGTATATGGCATTTGGAGTGCAACAGTGACTCTTCTTACCAGAAAACAACTCTTGTTCGTAGGACAAAAAACTGCATGTGACTCAACTCCATTTAGGACTGGGAAACTAACGCGAGCTCGCCTTCCAAAAACACACTCTGCTTTTGAGAAAAGAGCACTCTTCTACTCTACTGTGTTTCCTATGTGTTCCGAACAGTGAGCTTGCTCAGAACAAAAAAAATGTGCTTCCTACAGACACGGCCATATCTAGATCAAGTCTGCTTAGGAAACTGACAAGAACAGTAGCTCCTCTTCAGTCCGATACACTGTACTAGATGGGAATAGACGTGATTGCTATTTGCACTCTATATGGCATTTGGAGCGCAACTGTCACTCTTCTTACCAAAAACAACTCTTGCTTGTAGGACCAAAATCTGCATGTGACTCAACTCCATTTAGGACTGGGAAACAAACGCGAGCTCGCCTTACAAAAACACACTCTGCTTTTAAGAAAAGTGCACTCTTCTACTCTACTGTGTTTCCTATAGGGCCAGAACAGTGAGCTTGCTCAGAACATAAGAACTGTGCTTCCTACAGACACGGGCCATATCTAGTTCAACTCTGCTTACGAAACTGACAAGAACAGTAGTTCCTCTTCAGTCTGATACACTGTACTTGCTGGGAACAGACGCATGTGCTATTTGCACTGTGTATGGCAATGGGAGCACAATAGTGACATTCCTTAACAGAAAACAACTCTTGCTCATAGGACCAGAAACTGCATGTGATTCCACTCCATTTAGGACTGGGAAACAAACGCTGGCTCGCCTTACAAGAAACAAACTCTGCTTCAGATAAAAGAGCACTCTTCTACTGTACTGTGTTTCCTATGGGGTCCAAACAGTGAGCTTGCTCAGAGCAAAAGAACTGTGCTTCCTACACACACGGGCCATATCTAGTTCAACTCTGCTTAGGAAACTGACAAGAACAGTAGCTCCTCTTCAGTCCAATACACTGTACTTGCTCGGAACATACGCGAGTGATATTTGCACTGTGTATGACAATTGGAGGACAATAGTGACTCGTCTTACCAGAAAACAACTCTTGCTTGTAGGACAAAAAACTGCATGTGACTCAACTCCATTTAGGACTGGGAAACAAACACTAGTCGCCTTCCAAGAAACAAACTCTGCTTTTGAGAAAAGAGCACTCTTCTACTTTATTGTTTACTATGTGTTCCGAACAATGAGCTTGCTCAGAACAAAAAAACTGTGCTTCCTACAAACATTGCCACATGTAGTTCAAATCTGCTTAGGAACCTGAGAAGAACAGTAGATCCTCTTCAGTCCAATACACTGTACTTCCTGGGAACAGACGGGAGGGCTATTTGCACTGTGTATGGCAATGGGAGCTCAATAGTGACTTTCCTTACCAGAAAACAACTCTTGTTCGTAGGACCAGAAACTGCATGTGATTCCACTCCATTTAGGACTGGGAAACAAACGCTAGCTCGCCTTACAAGAAACACACTCTGCTTTTGACAAAAGAGCACTCTTCTACTCTACTGTGTTTCCTATGGGGTCCAAACAGTGAGCTTGCTCAGAACAAAAGAACTGTGCTCCCTACGCACACCGACCCTATCTAGTTCAACTCTGCTTAGGAAACTGACAAGAACAGTAGCTCCTCTTCAGTCCGATACACTGTATTTGCTGGGAACAGACGCGAGTGCTATTTGCACTGTGTATGGCAATGGGAGCTCAATAGTTACTTTCCTTAGCAGAAAACAGCTCTTGCTCATAGGAACAGAAACTGCATGGGATTCAACTCCATTTAGGACTGGGAAACAAACGCTAGCTCGCCTTACAAGAAACACACTCTGCTTTTGAGAAAAGAGCACAATTCTACTCTACTGTGTTTCCTATGGGGTCCGAAAAGTGAGATTGCTCAGAACAAAAGAAATGTGCTTCCTACACACACCGACCATATCTAGTTCAACTCTGCTTAGGAAACTGACAAGAACGTAGCTCCTATTCAGTCCGATACACTGTATTTGCTGGGAACAGACTCGAGTGCTATTTGCACTGTGTATGGCAATGGGAGCTCAATAGTTACTTTCCTTACCAGAAAACAACTCTTGCTCGTAGGAACAGAAACTGCATGGGATTCAACTCCATTTAGGACTGGGAAACAAACGCTAGGTCGCCTTACAAGAAACACACTCTCCTTTTGAGAAAAGAGCACAATTCTACTCTTCTGTGTTTCCTATTGGGTCCGAACAGTGAGCTTGCTCAGAACAAAAGAACTGAGCTTCCTACACACACGGCCATATCTAGTTCAATTCTGCTTAGGAACCTGACAAGAACAGTAGATCCTCTTCAGTCCAATACACTGTACTTGCTGGGAACAAACGCCAGTGCTATTTGTCCTGAGTATGGCAATGGCAGCGCAATATTGACTCTTCTTACCAGAAAACAACTCTTGCTCGTAGGACCAGAAATTGCATGTGATTCAACTCCATTTAGGACTGGGAAACAAACGCTAGCTCGCCTTACAAGAAACACACTCTGCTTTAGAGAAAAGAGCACTCTTCTACTCTACTGTGTTTCTTATAGGGCCAGAACAGTGAGCTTGCTCAGAACAAAAGAACTGTGCTTCCTACACACGGGCCATATCTAGCTCAACTCTGCTTAGGAAACTGAGAAGAACAGTAGCTCCTATTCAGTCCAATACACTGTACTTGCTGGGAACAGACGTGAGTGCTATTTGCACTGTGTATTGCATTTGGAGCGCAATAGTGACTCTTCTTACCAGAAAACAACTCTTGCTCGTAGGACCAAAAACTGCCTGTGACAACTCCATTTAGGACTGGGAAACAAATGCTAGCTTGCCTTCCATGAAACACACTCTGCTTTTGAGAAAAGAGCACTCTTCTACTCTACTGTGTTTCCTATGGGGTACGAACAGTGAGCTTGCTCAGAACAAAAGAACTGTGCTTCCTACACACACGGGCCATATCTAGTTCAACTCTGCTTAGGAAACTGACAAGAACAGTAGCTCTTCTTCAGTCCGATACACTGTACTTGCTGGGAACAGACGCGAGTGCTATTCACACTGTGTATCTCAATGGGAGCGCAATAGTGACTTTCCTTACCAGAAAACAACTCTTGCTCGTAGGACCAGAAACTGCATGTGATTCAACTCCATTTAGGACTGAGAAACAAATGCTAGCTCGCCTTACATGAAACACACTCTGCTTTTGAGAAAAGAGCACTCTTCTACTCTACTGTGTTTCTTATGGGGTCCAAACAGTGAGCTTGCTCAGAACAAAAGAACTGTGCTTCCTACACACAAGGGCCATATCTAGTTCAACTCTGCTTAGGAAACTGACAAGAACAGTAGCTCCTTTTCAGTCAAATACACTGTACTTGCGGGGAAGAGACGCGAGTGCTATTTGCACTGTGTATGGCAATTAGAGCACAATAGTGACCTGTCTTACCAGAAAACAACTCTTGCTCGTAGGACAAAAAACTTCATGTGACTCAACTCCATATAGGACTGGGAAAAAAACACTAGCTTGCCTTACAAGAAACACACTCTGCTTTTGAGAAAAGAGCACTCTTCTACTCTACTGTGTTTCCTATGGAGTCCGAACACTGAACTTGCACAGAACAAAAGAACTGTGCTTCCTACACACACGGCCATATGTAGTTCAATTTAGCTTAGGAACCTGACAAGAACAGTAGATCCTCTTCAGTCCAATACACTGTACTTGCTGGGAACAGACGCCAGTGCTATTTGTCCTGTGTATGGCAATGGCAGCGCAAAAGTGACTCTTCTTAACATAAAACAACCCTTGTTCGTATAACTAGAAACTGCATGTGATTCAACTCCATTTAGGACTGGGAAACAAACGCTAGCTCGCCTTACAAGAAACACACTCTGCTTTAGAGAAAAGAGCACTCTTCTACTCTATTGTGTTTCCTATAGGGCCAGAACAGTGTGCTTGCTCAGAAAAAAAAACTGTGCTTCCTACACACACGGCCCATATCTAGTTCAACTCTACTTAGGAAACTGACAAGAACAGTAGCTCCTCTTCAGTCCGATACACTGTACTTGCTGGGAACAGAGGCCAGTGCTATTTGCACTGTGGATGGCAATGGGAGCACAATAGTGACTTTCCTTACCAGAAAACAACTCTTGCTCATAGGACCAGAAACTGCATATGATTAAACTCCATTTAGGACTGAGAAACAAATGCTAGCTTGCCTTCCATGAAACACACTCTGCTTTTGAGAAAAGAGCACTCTTCTACTCTACTGTGTTTCCTATGCGATACGAACAGTGAGCTTGCTCAGAACAAAAGAACTGTGCTTCCTACACACACGGGCCATATCTAGTTCAACTCTGCTTAGGAAACGGAGAAGAAAGTAGCTCCTCTTCAGTCCGATACACTGTACTTGCTGGGAACAGACGCCAGTGCTATTTGCACTGTGTATGGCAATGGGAGCACAATAGTGACTTTCCTTACCAGAAAACAACTCTTGCTCGTAGGACCAGAAACTGCATGTGATTCAATTACATTTAGGACTGAGAAACAAATGCTAGCTCGCCTTACATGAAACACACTCTGCTTTTGAGAAAAGAGCACTCTTCTACTCTACTGTGTTTCTTATGGGGTCCAAACAGTGAGCTTGCTCAGAACCAAAGAACTGTGCTTCCTACACACACGGATCATATCTAGTTCAACTCTGCTTAGTAAACTGACAAGAACAGTAGCTCCTATTCAGTCCAATACAATGTACTTGCGGGGAAGAGACGCGAGTGCTATTTGTACTGTGTATGGCAATTGGAGCCCAATAATGACTTGTCTTACCAGAAAACAACTCTTGCTCGTAGGACAGAAAACTGCATGTGACTCAACTCCATTTAGGACTGGGAAACAAACGCTAGCTCGACTTTTAAGAAACACACTCTGCTTTTGAGAAAAGAACACTCTTCTACTCTACTGTGTTTCCTATGTGTTTTGAAAAGTGAGCTTGCTCAGAACAAAAAAACTGTGCTTCCTACACACACGGCCATATCTAGTTCAAGTCTGCTGAGGAACCTGACAAGAACAGTAGATCCTCTTCAGTCCAATACACTGTACTTCCTGAGAACAGACGGGAGGGCTATTTGCACTGTGTATGGCAATGGAAGCGCAATAGTGACTCTTCTTACCAGAAAAAAACTCTTGCTCGTGGACCAGAAACTGCATGTGATTCAACTCTATTTAAGACTGGGAAACAAACGCTAGCTCGCCCTAGAAGAAACACACTCTGCTTTTGAGAAAAGAGCACTCTTCTACTCTACTGTGTTTCCTCTGGGGTCCAAACAGTAAGCTTGCTCAGAACAAAAGAACTGTGATTCCTACACACGCGGGACATATCTCGTTCAACTCTGCTTAGGAAACTGACAAGAACAGTAGCTCCTCTTCAGTCCGATACACTGTACTTGCTGGGAACAGACGTGAGTGCTATTTGCACTGTGTATGGCAATGGGAGCGCAATAGTGACTTTCCTTACCAGAAAACAACTCTTGGTCGTAGGACCAGAAACTGTATGTGATTCAACTCCGTTTAGGACTGGGAAACAAATGCTAGCTCGCCTTACAAGAAACACAATCTGCTTTTGAGAAAAGAGCACTCTTCTACTCTACTGTGTTTCCTATAGGGCCAGAACAGTGAGCTTGCTCAGAACAAAAGAACTGTGCTTCCTACACACACGGCCATATCTAGTTCAACTCTGCTGAGGAAACTGACAAGAACAGTAGCTCCTAATCAATCCAATACACTGTACTTGAAGGGAACAGACGCGAGTACTATTTGCACTGTGTGTGGCATTTGGAGCGCAATAGTGACTCTTCTTACCAGAAAACAACTCTTGCTCGTAGGACCAAAAACTGCATGTGACTCAACTCCATTTAGGACTGGGAAACAAAAGCGAGCTCACCTTACAAGAAAAACACTCTGCTTTAGAGAAAAGAGCACTCTTCTACTCTACTGTGTTTCCTATGGGGTCCAAACAGTGAGCTTGCTCAGAACAAAAGAACTGTGCTTCCTACACACACGGGCCATATCTCGTTCAACTCTTCTTAGGAAACTGACAAGAACAATAGCTCCTATTCAGTCCAATACACTGTACTTGCTGGGAACAGACGGGAGTGCTATTTGCACTGTGTATGGCAATTGGAACACAATAGTGACTCGTCTTACCAGAAAACAACTGTTGCTCGTAGTACAAAAAACTGCATGTGAATCAACTCCATTTAGGACTGGGAAACAAACGCTAGCTCGCCTTCCAAAAACACACTCTGCTTTTGATAAAAGAGCACTCTTCTACTCTACTGTGTTTCCTATGTGTTCCGAACAGTGAGCTTGCTCAGAACAAAAAAAATGTGCTTCCTACAGACACGGCCATATCTAGTTCAAGTCTGCTTAGGAAACTGACAAGAACAGTAGCTCCTATTCAGTCTGATACACTGTACTTGCTGGGAACAGACGCCAGTGGTATTTGCACTGTATATGGCATTTGGAGTGCAACAGTGACTCTTCTTACCAGAAAACAACTCTTGTTCGTAGGACAAAAAACTGCATGTGACTCAACTCCATTTAGGACTGGGAAACTAACGCGAGCTCGCCTTCCAAAAACACACTCTGCTTTTGAGAAAAGAGCACTCTTCTACTCTACTGTGTTTCCTATGTGTTCCGAACAGTGAGCTTGCTCAGAACAAAAAAAATGTGCTTCCTACAGACACGGCCATATCTAGATCAAGTCTGCTTAGGAAACTGACAAGAACAGTAGCTCCTCTTCAGTCCGATACACTGTACTAGATGGGAATAGACGTGATTGCTATTTGCACTCTATATGGCATTTGGAGCGCAACTGTCACTCTTCTTACCAAAAACAACTCTTGCTTGTAGGACCAAAATCTGCATGTGACTCAACTCCATTTAGGACTGGGAAACAAACGCGAGCTCGCCTTACAAAAACACACTCTGCTTTTAAGAAAAGTGCACTCTTCTACTCTACTGTGTTTCCTATAGGGCCAGAACAGTGAGCTTGCTCAGAACATAAGAACTGTGCTTCCTACAGACACGGGCCATATCTAGTTCAACTCTGCTTACGAAACTGACAAGAACAGTAGTTCCTCTTCAGTCTGATACACTGTACTTGCTGGGAACAGACGCATGTGCTATTTGCACTGTGTATGGCAATGGGAGCACAATAGTGACATTCCTTAACAGAAAACAACTCTTGCTCATAGGACCAGAAACTGCATGTGATTCCACTCCATTTAGGACTGGGAAACAAACGCTGGCTCGCCTTACAAGAAACAAACTCTGCTTCAGATAAAAGAGCACTCTTCTACTGTACTGTGTTTCCTATGGGGTCCAAACAGTGAGCTTGCTCAGAGCAAAAGAACTGTGCTTCCTACACACACGGGCCATATCTAGTTCAACTCTGCTTAGGAAACTGACAAGAACAGTAGCTCCTCTTCAGTCCAATACACTGTACTTGCTCGGAACATACGCGAGTGATATTTGCACTGTGTATGACAATTGGAGGACAATAGTGACTCGTCTTACCAGAAAACAACTCTTGCTTGTAGGACAAAAAACTGCATGTGACTCAACTCCATTTAGGACTGGGAAACAAACACTAGTCGCCTTCCAAGAAACAAACTCTGCTTTTGAGAAAAGAGCACTCTTCTACTTTATTGTTTACTATGTGTTCCGAACAATGAGCTTGCTCAGAACAAAAAAACTGTGCTTCCTACAAACATTGCCACATGTAGTTCAAATCTGCTTAGGAACCTGAGAAGAACAGTAGATCCTCTTCAGTCCAATACACTGTACTTCCTGGGAACAGACGGGAGGGCTATTTGCACTGTGTATGGCAATGGGAGCTCAATAGTGACTTTCCTTACCAGAAAACAACTCTTGTTCGTAGGACCAGAAACTGCATGTGATTCCACTCCATTTAGGACTGGGAAACAAACGCTAGCTCGCCTTACAAGAAACACACTCTGCTTTTGACAAAAGAGCACTCTTCTACTCTACTGTGTTTCCTATGGGGTCCAAACAGTGAGCTTGCTCAGAACAAAAGAACTGTGCTCCCTACGCACACCGACCCTATCTAGTTCAACTCTGCTTAGGAAACTGACAAGAACAGTAGCTCCTCTTCAGTCCGATACACTGTATTTGCTGGGAACAGACGCGAGTGCTATTTGCACTGTGTATGGCAATGGGAGCTCAATAGTTACTTTCCTTAGCAGAAAACAGCTCTTGCTCATAGGAACAGAAACTGCATGGGATTCAACTCCATTTAGGACTGGGAAACAAACGCTAGCTCGCCTTACAAGAAACACACTCTGCTTTTGAGAAAAGAGCACAATTCTACTCTACTGTGTTTCCTATGGGGTCCGAAAAGTGAGATTGCTCAGAACAAAAGAAATGTGCTTCCTACACACACCGACCATATCTAGTTCAACTCTGCTTAGGAAACTGACAAGAACGTAGCTCCTATTCAGTCCGATACACTGTATTTGCTGGGAACAGACTCGAGTGCTATTTGCACTGTGTATGGCAATGGGAGCTCAATAGTTACTTTCCTTACCAGAAAACAACTCTTGCTCGTAGGAACAGAAACTGCATGGGATTCAACTCCATTTAGGACTGGGAAACAAACGCTAGGTCGCCTTACAAGAAACACACTCTCCTTTTGAGAAAAGAGCACAATTCTACTCTTCTGTGTTTCCTATTGGGTCCGAACAGTGAGCTTGCTCAGAACAAAAGAACTGAGCTTCCTACACACACGGCCATATCTAGTTCAATTCTGCTTAGGAACCTGACAAGAACAGTAGATCCTCTTCAGTCCAATACACTGTACTTGCTGGGAACAAACGCCAGTGCTATTTGTCCTGAGTATGGCAATGGCAGCGCAATATTGACTCTTCTTACCAGAAAACAACTCTTGCTCGTAGGACCAGAAATTGCATGTGATTCAACTCCATTTAGGACTGGGAAACAAACGCTAGCTCGCCTTACAAGAAACACACTCTGCTTTAGAGAAAAGAGCACTCTTCTACTCTACTGTGTTTCTTATAGGGCCAGAACAGTGAGCTTGCTCAGAACAAAAGAACTGTGCTTCCTACACACGGGCCATATCTAGCTCAACTCTGCTTAGGAAACTGAGAAGAACAGTAGCTCCTATTCAGTCCAATACACTGTACTTGCTGGGAACAGACGTGAGTGCTATTTGCACTGTGTATTGCATTTGGAGCGCAATAGTGACTCTTCTTACCAGAAAACAACTCTTGCTCGTAGGACCAAAAACTGCCTGTGACAACTCCATTTAGGACTGGGAAACAAACGCGAGCTCGCCTTACTAGAAACACACTCTGCTTTAGAGAAAAGAGCACTCTTCTACTCTACTGTGTAACCTATGGGGTCCGAACAGTGAGCTTGCTCAGAACAAAAAAACTGTGCTTCCTACACACACGGCCATATCTAGTTCAATTCTGCTTAGGAACCTGACAAGAACAGTAGATCCTCTTCAGTCCAATACACTGTACTGCTGGGAACAGACAACAGTGCTATTTGTCCTGTGTATGGCAATGGCAGGGCAATAGTGACTCTTCTTACCAGAAAACAACTCTTGCTCGTAGGACCAGAAACTGCATGTGATTCAACTCCATTTAAGACTGGGAAACAAATGCTAGCTCGCCTTACAAGAAACACACTCTGCTTTAGAGAAAAGAGCATTCTTCTACTCTACTGTGTTTCCTATAGGGCCAGAACAGTGAGCTTGCTCAGAACAAAAGAACTGTGCTTCCTACACTCGGGCCATATCTAGTTCAACTCTGCTTAGGAAACTGACAAGAACAGTAGCTCCTCTTCAGTCCGATACACTGTACTTCCTGGGAACAGACGGGACTGCTACTTGCACTGTGTATGGCTATTGGAGCACAATAGTGACTCGTCTTACCAGAAAACAACTCTTGCTCGTAGGACAAAAAACTGCATGTGACTCAACTCCATTTGGGACTGGGAAACAAATGCTTGCTCGCCTTCCAAGAAACACACTCTGCTTTTGAGAAAAGAGCACTCTTCTACTCTACTGTGTTTCCTATGGGTTCCGAACAGTGACATTGCTCAGAACAAAAAAACTGTGCTTCCTACACACACGGCCATATCTAGTTCACCTCTTCTGAGGAAACTGACAAGAACAGTAGCTCCTAATCAGTCCAATACACTGTAGTTGCTGGGAACAGACGGGAGGGCTATTTGCACTGTGTATGGCATTTGGAGCGCAATAGTGACTCTTCTTACCAGAAAACAACTCTTGTTTGTAGGACCAGAAACTGCATGTGATTGAACTCCATTTAGGACTGGGAAACAAACGCTAGCTCGCCTTACAAGAAACACACTCTGCTTTAGAGAAAAGAGCACTCTGCTACTCTACTGTGTTTCCTATGGGGTCCAACAGTGAGCTTGCTCAGAACAAAAGAACTGTGCTTCCTACACGGGAAATATCTAGCTCAATTCTACTTAGGAAACTGACAAGAACAGTAGCTCCTATTCAGTCCAATACACTATACTTGCTGGGAACAGATGCGAGAGCTATTTGCACTGTGTATGGCATTTGGAGCGCAATAGTGACTCTTCTTACCAGAAAACAACTCTTGCTCGTAGGACCAAAAACTGCCTGTGACTCAACTCCATTTAGGACTGGAAAACAAACGCGAGCTCGCCTTACAAGAAACACACTCTGCTTTAGAGAAAAGAGCACTCTTCTACTCTACTGTGTTTCCTAAGGCGTCCGAACAGTGAGCTTGCTCAGAACAAATAACTGTGCTTCCTACACACACGGCCATATCTATTTCAAATCTGCTTAGGAACCTGACAAGAGCAGTAGATCCTCTTCCGTCCAATACACTGTACTTGCTGGGAAAAGACGCCAGTGCTATTTGTCCTGTGTATGGCAATGGCAGCGCAATAGTGACTCTTCTTACCAGAAAACAACTCTTGTTTGTAGGACCAGAAACTGCATGTGATTCAACTCCATATTGGACTGGGAAACAAACGCTAGCTCGCCTTACAAGAAACACACTCTGCTTTTGAGAAACGAGCACTCTTCTACTATACTCTGTTTCCTATAGGGCCAGAACAGTGAGCTTGCTCAGAACAAAAGAACTGTGCTTCCTACACACACGGCCATATCTAGTTCAACTCTGCTTAGGAACCTGACAAGAACAGTAGATCCTCTTCAGTCCAATACACTGTGCATGCTGGGAACAGACGTGAGTGCTCTTTGCCCTGTGTATGACATTGGGAGCACAATAGTGACTCTTCTTAGCAGAAAACAACTCTTGCTCGTAAGACCAGAAACTGCATGTGATGCAACTCCATTTAGGACTGGAAAACAAAAGCTAGCTCGCCTTACAAGAAACACACTCTGATTTAGAAAAAAAGCACTCTTCTACTCTATTGTGTTTCCTAAGAGGTCCGAACAGTGAACTTGCTCAAACCAAAAGAACTGTGCTTCCTACACACACGGCCATATCTAGTTCAATTCTGCTTAGGAACCTGACAAGAACAGTAGCTCCTCTTCAGTACAGTACACTGTACTTGCTGGGAACAGACTCCGGTGCTATTTGTCCTGTGTATGGCAATGGCAGCGCAATATTTACTATTCTTACCATAAAACAACTCTTGACAATAGGACCAGAAACTGCATGGGATTCAACTCCATTTAGGACTGGGAAACAAACGCTAGCTCGCCTTACAAGAAACACACTCTGCTTTTGAGAAAAGAGCACTCTTCTACTCTACTGTGTTTCCTATGGGGTCCAAACAGTTAGCTTGCTCAGAAAAAAAGAACTGTGCTTCCTACACACACCGACCATATCTAGTTCAACTCTGCTTAGGAAACTGACAAGAAAAGTAGCTGCTATTTAGTCCAATACACTGTACTTGCTGGGAACAGACGCGAGTGCTATTTGCACTGTGTAAGGCAATGGGAGCACAATAGTGACTTTCCTTACCAGAAAACAACTGTTGCTCGTAAGACCAAAAACTGCATGTGATTCAACTCCATATAGAACTGGGAAACAAACGCTAGCTCGCCTTACAAGAAATACACTCTGCTTTTGAGAAAAGAGCCCTCTTCTACTCTAAAGTGTTTCCTGTAAGGCCAGAACAGTGAGCTTGCTCAGAACAAAAGAACTGTGCTTCCAACACACACGGCCATATCTAGTTCAATTTTGATTAGGAACCTGACAAGAACAGTAGATCCTCTTCAGTCCAATACACTGTACTTGCTGGGAACAGACGGCAGTGCTATTTGTCCTGTGTATGGCATTGGAGCACAATAGTGACTTGTCTTACGAGAAAACAACTCTTGCTCGTAGGACAAAAAACTGCATGTGACTCAACTCCATTTAGGACTGGGAAACAAATGCTAGCTCGACTTCCAAAAAACACACTCTGCTTTTGAGAAAAGAGCACTCTTCTACTCTACTGTGTTTCCTATGTGTTCCGAACAGTGAGCTTGCTCAGAACAAAAAAACTGTGCTTCCTACACACACGGCCATATCTAGTTCAAGTCTGCTTAGGAACCTGACAAGAACAGTAGATCCTCTTCAGTCCAATACACTGTACTTGCTGGGAACAGACACCAGTGCTATTTGTCCTGTGTATGGCAATGGCAGCGCAATAGTGACTCTTCTTACCAGAAAACAACCCTTGCTCATAGGACCAGAAACTGCATGTGATTCAACTACATTTAGAACTGGGAAAGAAATGCTAGCTCGCCTTACATGAAACACACTCTGCTTTTGAGAAAAGAGAACTCTTCTACTCTACTATGTTTCCTATGGGGTCCGAACAGTGAGCTTGCTCAGAACAAAAGAACTGTGCTTCCTACACACACGGGCCATATCTAGTTCAACTCTGCTTAGGAAACTGACAAGAACAGTAGCTCCTCTTCAGTCCGATACACTGTACTTCCTGGGAACAGATGCGAGTGCTATTTGCACTGTGTATGGCAATTGGAGCACAATAGTGACTCGTCTTACCAGAAAAAAACTCTTGCTCGTAGGACAAAAAACTGCATGTGACTCAACTCCATTTAGGACTGGGAAACAAACGCTAGCTCGCCTTACAAGAAACACACTCTGCTTTTGAGAAAAGAGCACTCTTCTACTCTACTGTGTTTCCTTTGGGGTCCGAACAGTGAGCTTGCTCAGAACAAAAGAACTGTGCTTTCTACACACACGGGCCATATCTAATTAAACTCTGCTTAGGAAATAAACAAGAATAGTAGCTCCTCTTCAGTCCAATACACTGTACTTGCGGGGAACATACGCGAGTGCTATTTGAACTGTGTATGGCATTGGAGCACAATAGTGACTTGTCTTACCAGAAAATAACTCTTCCTCATTGGACAAAAAACTGCATGTGACTCAACTCCATTTAGGACTGGGAAACAAACGCTAGCTCGACTTCCAAGAAACACACTCTGCTTTTGAGAAAAGAGCACTCTTCTACTCTACTGTGTTTCCTATGTGTTCCGAACAGTGAGCTGGCTCAGAACAAAAAAACTGTGCTTCCTACACACACGGCCATATCTAGTTCAAGTCTGCTTAGGAACCTGACAAGAACAGTAGATCCTCTTCAGTCCAATACACTGTACTTGCTGGGAACAGACGCCAGTGCTATTTGTCCTGTGTATGGCAATGGCAGCGCAATAGTGACTCTTCTTACCAGAAAACAACTCTTGCTTGTAGGACCAGAAACTGCATGTGATTCAACTCCATTTAGGACTAGGAAACAAACGCTAGCTCGCTTTACAAGAAACACACTCTGCTTTTGAGAAAAGAGCACTCTTCTACTCTACTGTGTTTCCAATAGGGCCAGAACAGTGAGCTTGTTCAGAACATAAGAACTGTGCTTCCTACACACACGGGCCATATCTAGCTCAACTCTGCTTAGGAAACTGAGAAGAACAGTAGCTCCTATTCAGTCCAATACACTGTACTTGCTGGGAACAGACGTGAGTGCTATTTGCACTGTGTATTGCATTTGGAGCGCAATAGTGACTCTTCTTACCAGAAAACAACTCTTGCTCGTAGGACCAAAAACTGCCTGTGACAACTCCATTTAGGACTGGGAAACAAACGCGAGCTCGCCTTACTAGAAACACACTCTGCTTTAGAGAAAAGAGCACTCTTCTACTCTACTGTGTAACCTATGGGGTCCGAACAGTGAGCTTGCTCAGAACAAAAAAACTGTGCTTCCTACACACACGGCCATATCTAGTTCAATTCTGCTTAGGAACCTGACAAGAACAGTAGATCCTCTTCAGTCCAATACACTGTACTGCTGGGAACAGACAACAGTGCTATTTGTCCTGTATGGCAATGGCAGGGCAATAGTGACTCTTCTTACCAGAAAACAACTCTTGCTCGTAGGACCAGAAACTGCATGTGATTCAACTCCATTTAAGACTGGGAAACAAATGCTAGCTCGCCTTACAAGAAACACACTCTGCTTTAGAGAAAAGAGCATTCTTCTACTCTACTGTGTTTCCTATAGGGCCAGAACAGTGAGCTTGCTCAGAACAAAAGAACTATGCTTCCTACACTCGGGCCATATCTAGTTCAACTCTGCTTAGGAAACTGACAAGAACAGTAGCTCCTCTTCAGTCCGATACACTGTACTTCCTGGGAACAGACGGGACTGCTACTTGCACTGTGTATGGCTATTGGAGCACAATAGTGACTCGTCTTACCAGAAAACAACTCTTGCTCGTAGGACAAAAAACTGCATGTGACTCAACTCC
This sequence comes from Peromyscus eremicus, assembly GCF_949786415.1. NCBI lineage: Eukaryota > Metazoa > Chordata > Mammalia > Rodentia > Cricetidae > Peromyscus > Peromyscus eremicus. The sequence continues at coordinate 40,119 of NW_026735468.1, read as the reverse complement.
ATTTGGGACTGGGAAACAAACGCTTGCTCGCCTTCCAAGAAACACACTCTGCTTTTGAGAAAAGAGCACTCTTCTACTCTACTGTGTTTCCTATGGGTTCCGAACAGTGACCTTGCTCAGAACAAAAAAACTGTGCTTCCTACACACACGGCCATATCTAGTCCACCTCTTCTGAGGAAACTGACAAGAACAGTAGCTCCTAATCAGTCCAATACACTGTAGTTGCTGGGAACAGACGGGAGGGCTATTTGCACTGTGTATGGCATTTGGAGCGCAATAGTGACTCTTCTTACCAGAAAACAACTCTTGTTTGTAGGACCAGAAACTGCATGTGATTGAACTCCATTTAGGACTGGGAAACAAACGCTAGCTCGCCTTACAAGAAACACACTCTGCTTTAGAGAAAAGAGCACTCTGCTACTCTACTGTGTTTCCTATGGGGTCCAAACAGTGAGCTTGCTCAGAACAAAAGAACTGTGCTTCCTACACGGGAAATATCTAGCTCAATTCTACTTAGGAAACTGACAAGAACAGTAGCTCCTATTCAGTCCAATACACTATACTTGCTGGGAACAGATGCGAGAGCTATTTGCACTGTGTATGGCATTTGGAGCGCAATAGTGACTCTTCTTACCAGAAAACAACTCTTGCTCGTAGGACCAAAAACTGCCTGTGACTCAACTCCATTTAGGACGGGAAAACAAACGCGAGCTCGCCTTACAAGAAACACACTCTGCTTTAGAGAAAAGAGCACTCTTCTACTCTACTGTGTTTCCTAAGGCGTCCGAACAGTGAGCTTGCTCAGAACAAAAAAACTGTGCTTCCTACACACACGGCCATATCTATTTCAAATCTGCTTAGGAACCTGACAAGAGCAGTAGATCCTCTTCCGTCCAATACACTGTACTTGCTGGGAAAAGACGCCAGTGCTATTTGTCCTGTGTATGGCAATGGCAGCGCAATAGTGACTCTTCTTACCAGAAAACAACTCTTGTTTGTAGGACCAGAAACTGCATGTGATTCAACTCCATATTGGACTGGGAAACAAACGCTAGCTCGCCTTACAAGAAACACACTCTGCTTTTGAGAAACGAGCACTCTTCTACTATACTCTGTTTCCTATAGGGCCAGAACAGTGAGCTTGCTCAGAACAAAAGAACTGTGCTTCCTACACACACGGCCATATCTAGTTCAACTCTGCTTAGGAACCTGACAAGAACAGTAGATCCTCTTCAGTCCAATACACTGTGCATGCTGGGAACAGATGTGAGTGCTCTTTGCCCTGTGTATGACAATGGGAGCACAATAGTGACTCTTCTTAGCAGAAAACAACTCTTGCTCGTAGGACCAGAAACTGCATGTGATGCAACTCCATTTAGGACTGGAAAACAAAAGCTAGCTCGCCTTACAAGAAACACACTCTGATTTAGAGAAAAAAGCACTCTTCTACTCTATTGTGTTTCCTAAGAGGTCCGAACAGTGAACTTGCTCAAACCAAAAGAACTGTGCTTCCTACACACACGGCCATATCTAGTTCAATTCTGCTTAGGAACCTGACAAGAACAGTAGCTCCTCTTCAGTACAGTACACTGTACTTGCTGGGAACAGACTCCAGTGCTATTTGTCCTGTGTATGGCAATGGCAGCGCAATATTTACTATTCTTACCATAAAACAACTCTTGACAATAGGACCAGAAACTGCATGGGATTCAACTCCATTTAGGACTGGGAAACAAACGCTAGCTCGCCTTACAAGAAACACACTCTGCTTTTGAGAAAAGAGCACAATTCTACTCTACTGTGTTTCCTATGGGGTCCGAAAAGTGAGATTGCTCAGAACAAAAGAAATGTGCTTCCTACACACACCGACCATATCTAGTTCAACTCTGCTTAGGAAACTGACAAGAACGTAGCTCCTATTCAGTCCGATACACTGTATTTGCTGGGAACAGACTCGAGTGCTATTTGCACTGTGTATGGCAATGGGAGCTCAATAGTTACTTTCCTTACCAGAAAACAACTGTTGCTCGTAGGACCAGAAACTGCATGTGATTCAACTCCATTTAGGAATGGAAAACAAACGCTAGCTCGCCTTACAAGAAACACACTCTGCTTTTGAGAAAAAAGCACTCTTGTACTCTACTGTGTTCCCTATGGGGTCCAAACAGTTAGCTTGCTCAGAAAAAAAGAACTGTGCTTCCTACACACACCGACCATATCTAGTTCAACTCTGCTTAGGAAACTGACAAGAAAAGTAGCTGCTATTTAGTCCAATACACTGTACTTGCTGGGAACAGACGCGAGTGCTATTTGCACTGTGTAAGGCAATGGGAGCACAATAGTGACTTTCCTTACCAGAAAACAACTGTTGCTCGTAAGACCAAAAACTGCATGTGATTCAACTCCATATAGAACTGGGAAACAAACGCTAGCTCGCCTTACAAGAAATACACTCTGCTTTTGAGAAAAGAGCCCTCTTCTACTCTAAAGTGTTTCCTGTAAGGCCAGAACAGTGAGCTTGCTCAGAACAAAAGAACTGTGCTTCCAACACACACGGCCATATCTAGTTCAATTTTGATTAGGAACCTGACAAGAACAGTAGATCCTCTTCAGTCCAATACACTGTACTTGCTGGGAACAGACGGCAGTGCTATTTGTCCTGTGTATGGCATTGGAGCACAATAGTGACTTGTCTTACGAGAAAACAACTCTTGCTCGTAGGACAAAAAACTGCATGTGACTCAACTCCATTTAGGACTGGGAAACAAATGCTAGCTCGACTTCCAAGAAACACACTCTGCTTTTGAGAAAAGAGCACTCTTCTACTCTACTGTGTTTCCTATGTGTTCCGAACAGTGAGCTTGCTCAGAACAAAAAAACTGTGCTTCCTACACACACGGCCATATCTAGTTCAAGTCTGCTTAGGAACCTGACAAGAACAGTAGATCCTCTTCAGTCCAATACACTGTACTTGCTGGGAACAGACACCAGTGCTATTTGTCCTGTGTATGGCAATGGCAGCGCAATAGTGACTCTTCTTACCAGAAAACAACCCTTGCTCATAGGACCAGAAACTGCATGTGATTCAACTACATTTAGAACTGGGAAAGAAATGCTAGCTCGCCTTACATGAAACACACTCTGCTTTTGAGAAAAGAGAACTCTTCTACTCTACTATGTTTCCTATGGGGTCCGAACAGTGAGCTTGCTCAGAACAAAAGAACTGTGCTTCCTACACACACGGGCCATATCTAGTTCAACTCTGCTTAGGAAACTGACAAGAACAGTAGCTCCTCTTCAATCCGATACACTGTACTTCCTGGGAACAGATGCGAGTGCTATTTGCACTGTGTATGGCAATTGGAGCACAATAGTGACTCGTCTTACCAGAAAACAACTCTTGCTCGTAGGACAAAAAACTGCATGTGACTCAACTCCATTTAGGACTGGGAAACAAACGCTAGCTCGCCTTACAAGAAACACACTCTGCTTTTGAGAAAAGAGCACTCTTCTACTCTACTGTGTTTCCTTTGGGGTCCGAACAGTGAGCTTGCTCAGAACAAAAGAACTGTGCTTTCTACACACACGGGCCATATCTAATTAAACTCTGCTTAGGAAATAAACAAGAATAGTAGCTCCTCTTCAGTCCAATACACTGTACTTGCGGGGAACATACGCGAGTGCTATTTGAACTGTGTATGGCATTGGAGCACAATAGTGACTTGTCTTACCAGAAAATAACTCTTCCTCATTGGACAAAAAACTGCATGTGACTCAACTCCATTTAGGACTGGGAAACAAACGCTAGCTCGACTTCCAAGAAACACACTCTGCTTTTGAGAAAAGAGCACTCTTCTACTCTACTGTGTTTCCTATGTGTTCCGAACAGTGAGCTGGCTCAGAACAAAAAAACTGTGCTTCCTACACACACGGCCATATCTAGTTCAAGTCTGCTTAGGAACCTGACAAGAACAGTAGATCCTCTTCAGTCCAATACACTGTACTTGCTGGGAACAGACGCCAGTGCTATTTGTCCTGTGTATGGCAATGGCAGCGCAATAGTGACTCTTCTTACCAGAAAACAACTCTTGCTTGTAGGACCAGAAACTGCATGTGATTCAACTCCATTTAGGACTAGGAAACAAACGCTAGCTCGCTTTACAAGAAACACACTCTGCTTTTGAGAAAAGAGCACTCTTCTACTCTACTGTGTTTCCAATAGGGCCAGAACAGTGAGCTTGTTCAGAACATAAGAACTGTGCTTCCTACACACACGGGCCATATCTAGCTCAACTCTGCTTAGGAAACTGAGAAGAACAGTAGCTCCTATTCAGTCCAATACACTGTACTTGCTGGGAACAGACGTGAGTGCTATTTGCACTGTGTATTGCATTTGGAGCGCAATAGTGACTCTTCTTACCAGAAAACAACTCTTGCTCGTAGGACCAAAAACTGCCTGTGACAACTCCATTTAGGACTGGGAAACAAACGCGAGCTCGCCTTACTAGAAACACACTCTGCTTTAGAGAAAAGAGCACTCTTCTACTCTACTGTGTAACCTATGGGGTCCGAACAGTGAGCTTGCTCAGAACAAAAAAACTGTGCTTCCTACACACACGGCCATATCTAGTTCAATTCTGCTTAGGAACCTGACAAGAACAGTAGATCCTCTTCAGTCCAATACACTGTACTGCTGGGAACAGACAACAGTGCTATTTGTCCTGTATGGCAATGGCAGGGCAATAGTGACTCTTCTTACCAGAAAACAACTCTTGCTCGTAGGACCAGAAACTGCATGTGATTCAACTCCATTTAAGACTGGGAAACAAATGCTAGCTCGCCTTACAAGAAACACACTCTGCTTTAGAGAAAAGAGCATTCTTCTACTCTACTGTGTTTCCTATAGGGCCAGAACAGTGAGCTTGCTCAGAACAAAAGAACTATGCTTCCTACACTCGGGCCATATCTAGTTCAACTCTGCTTAGGAAACTGACAAGAACAGTAGCTCCTCTTCAGTCCGATACACTGTACTTCCTGGGAACAGACGGGACTGCTACTTGCACTGTGTATGGCTATTGGAGCACAATAGTGACTCGTCTTACCAGAAAACAACTCTTGCTCGTAGGACAAAAAACTGCATGTGACTCAACTCCATTTGGGACTGGGAAACAAACGCTTGCTCGCCTTCCAAGAAACACACTCTGCTTTTGAGAAAAGAGCACTCTTCTACTCTACTGTGTTTCCTATGGGTTCCGAACAGTGACCTTGCTCAGAACAAAAAAACTGTGCTTCCTACACACACGGCCATATCTAGTCCACCTCTTCTGAGGAAACTGACAAGAACAGTAGCTCCTAATCAGTCCAATACACTGTAGTTGCTGGGAACAGACGGGAGGGCTATTTGCACTGTGTATGGCATTTGGAGCGCAATAGTGACTCTTCTTACCAGAAAACAACTCTTGTTTGTAGGACCAGAAACTGCATGTGATTGAACTCCATTTAGGACTGGGAAACAAACGCTAGCTCGCCTTACAAGAAACACACTCTGCTTTAGAGAAAAGAGCACTCTGCTACTCTACTGTGTTTCCTATGGGGTCCAAACAGTGAGCTTGCTCAGAACAAAAGAACTGTGCTTCCTACACGGGAAATATCTAGCTCAATTCTACTTAGGAAACTGACAAGAACAGTAGCTCCTATTCAGTCCAATACACTATACTTGCTGGGAACAGATGCGAGAGCTATTTGCACTGTGTATGGCATTTGGAGCGCAATAGTGACTCTTCTTACCAGAAAACAACTCTTGCTCGTAGGACCAAAAACTGCCTGTGACTCAACTCCATTTAGGACGGGAAAACAAACGCGAGCTCGCCTTACAAGAAACACACTCTGCTTTAGAGAAAAGAGCACTCTTCTACTCTACTGTGTTTCCTAAGGCGTCCGAACAGTGAGCTTGCTCAGAACAAAAAAACTGTGCTTCCTACACACACGGCCATATCTATTTCAAATCTGCTTAGGAACCTGACAAGAGCAGTAGATCCTCTTCCGTCCAATACACTGTACTTGCTGGGAAAAGACGCCAGTGCTATTTGTCCTGTGTATGGCAATGGCAGCGCAATAGTGACTCTTCTTACCAGAAAACAACTCTTGTTTGTAGGACCAGAAACTGCATGTGATTCAACTCCATATTGGACTGGGAAACAAACGCTAGCTCGCCTTACAAGAAACACACTCTGCTTTTGAGAAACGAGCACTCTTCTACTATACTCTGTTTCCTATAGGGCCAGAACAGTGAGCTTGCTCAGAACAAAAGAACTGTGCTTCCTACACACACGGCCATATCTAGTTCAACTCTGCTTAGGAACCTGACAAGAACAGTAGATCCTCTTCAGTCCAATACACTGTGCATGCTGGGAACAGATGTGAGTGCTCTTTGCCCTGTGTATGACAATGGGAGCACAATAGTGACTCTTCTTAGCAGAAAACAACTCTTGCTCGTAGGACCAGAAACTGCATGTGATGCAACTCCATTTAGGACTGGAAAACAAAAGCTAGCTCGCCTTACAAGAAACACACTCTGATTTAGAGAAAAAAGCACTCTTCTACTCTATTGTGTTTCCTAAGAGGTCCGAACAGTGAACTTGCTCAAACCAAAAGAACTGTGCTTCCTACACACACGGCCATATCTAGTTCAATTCTGCTTAGGAACCTGACAAGAACAGTAGCTCCTCTTCAGTACAGTACACTGTACTTGCTGGGAACAGACTCCAGTGCTATTTGTCCTGTGTATGGCAATGGCAGCGCAATATTTACTATTCTTACCATAAAACAACTCTTGACAATAGGACCAGAAACTGCATGGGATTCAACTCCATTTAGGACTGGGAAACAAACGCTAGCTCGCCTTACAAGAAACACACTCTGCTTTTGAGAAAAGAGCACAATTCTACTCTACTGTGTTTCCTATGGGGTCCGAAAAGTGAGATTGCTCAGAACAAAAGAAATGTGCTTCCTACACACACCGACCATATCTAGTTCAACTCTGCTTAGGAAACTGACAAGAACGTAGCTCCTATTCAGTCCGATACACTGTATTTGCTGGGAACAGACTCGAGTGCTATTTGCACTGTGTATGGCAATGGGAGCTCAATAGTTACTTTCCTTACCAGAAAACAACTGTTGCTCGTAGGACCAGAAACTGCATGTGATTCAACTCCATTTAGGAATGGAAAACAAACGCTAGCTCGCCTTACAAGAAACACACTCTGCTTTTGAGAAAAAAGCACTCTTGTACTCTACTGTGTTCCCTATGGGGTCCAAACAGTTAGCTTGCTCAGAAAAAAAGAACTGTGCTTCCTACACACACCGACCATATCTAGTTCAACTCTGCTTAGGAAACTGACAAGAAAAGTAGCTGCTATTTAGTCCAATACACTGTACTTGCTGGGAACAGACGCGAGTGCTATTTGCACTGTGTAAGGCAATGGGAGCACAATAGTGACTTTCCTTACCAGAAAACAACTGTTGCTCGTAAGACCAAAAACTGCATGTGATTCAACTCCATATAGAACTGGGAAACAAACGCTAGCTCGCCTTACAAGAAATACACTCTGCTTTTGAGAAAAGAGCCCTCTTCTACTCTAAAGTGTTTCCTGTAAGGCCAGAACAGTGAGCTTGCTCAGAACAAAAGAACTGTGCTTCCAACACACACGGCCATATCTAGTTCAATTTTGATTAGGAACCTGACAAGAACAGTAGATCCTCTTCAGTCCAATACACTGTACTTGCTGGGAACAGACGGCAGTGCTATTTGTCCTGTGTATGGCATTGGAGCACAATAGTGACTTGTCTTACGAGAAAACAACTCTTGCTCGTAGGACAAAAAACTGCATGTGACTCAACTCCATTTAGGACTGGGAAACAAATGCTAGCTCGACTTCCAAGAAACACACTCTGCTTTTGAGAAAAGAGCACTCTTCTACTCTACTGTGTTTCCTATGTGTTCCGAACAGTGAGCTTGCTCAGAACAAAAAAACTGTGCTTCCTACACACACGGCCATATCTAGTTCAAGTCTGCTTAGGAACCTGACAAGAACAGTAGATCCTCTTCAGTCCAATACACTGTACTTGCTGGGAACAGACACCAGTGCTATTTGTCCTGTGTATGGCAATGGCAGCGCAATAGTGACTCTTCTTACCAGAAAACAACCCTTGCTCATAGGACCAGAAACTGCATGTGATTCAACTACATTTAGAACTGGGAAAGAAATGCTAGCTCGCCTTACATGAAACACACTCTGCTTTTGAGAAAAGAGAACTCTTCTACTCTACTATGTTTCCTATGGGGTCCGAACAGTGAGCTTGCTCAGAACAAAAGAACTGTGCTTCCTACACACACGGGCCATATCTAGTTCAACTCTGCTTAGGAAACTGACAAGAACAGTAGCTCCTCTTCAATCCGATACACTGTACTTCCTGGGAACAGATGCGAGTGCTATTTGCACTGTGTATGGCAATTGGAGCACAATAGTGACTCGTCTTACCAGAAAACAACTCTTGCTCGTAGGACAAAAAACTGCATGTGACTCAACTCCATTTAGGACTGGGAAACAAACGCTAGCTCGCCTTACAAGAAACACACTCTGCTTTTGAGAAAAGAGCACTCTTCTACTCTACTGTGTTTCCTTTGGGGTCCGAACAGTGAGCTTGCTCAGAACAAAAGAACTGTGCTTTCTACACACACGGGCCATATCTAATTAAACTCTGCTTAGGAAATAAACAAGAATAGTAGCTCCTCTTCAGTCCAATACACTGTACTTGCGGGGAACATACGCGAGTGCTATTTGAACTGTGTATGGCATTGGAGCACAATAGTGACTTGTCTTACCAGAAAATAACTCTTCCTCATTGGACAAAAAACTGCGTGTGACTCAACTCCATTTAGGACTGGGAAACAAACGCTAGCTCGACTTCCAAGAAACACACTCTGCTTTTGAGAAAAGAGCACTCTTCTACTCTACTGTGTTTCCTATGTGTTCCGAACAGTGAGCTGGCTCAGAACAAAAAAACTGTGCTTCCTACACACACGGCCATATCTAGTTCAAGTCTGCTTAGGAACCTGACAAGAACAGTAGATCCTCTTCAGTCCAATACACTGTACTTGCTGGGAACAGACGCCAGTGCTATTTGTCCTGTGTATGGCAATGGCAGCGCAATAGTGACTCTTCTTACCAGAAAACAACTCTTGCTTGTAGGACCAGAAACTGCATGTGATTCAACTCCATTTAGGACTAGGAAACAAACGCTAGCTCGCTTTACAAGAAACACACTCTGCTTTTGAGAAAAGAGCACTCTTCTACTCTACTGTGTTTCCAATAGGGCCAGAACAGTGAGCTTGTTCAGAACATAAGAACTGTGCTTCCTACACACACGGGCCATATCTAGTTCAACTCTGCTTAGGAAACTGACAAGAACAGTAGATCCTCTTCAGTCCGATACACTGTACTTGCTGGGAACAGACGCGAGTGCTATTTGCACTGTGTACGGCAATGGGAGCGCAATATTGACTTTACTTACCAGAAAACAACTCTTGCTCTTAAGACCAGAAACTGCATGTGATTCAACTCCATTTAGAACTGGGAAACAAACGCTAGCTCGACTTCCAAGAAACACACTCTGCTTTTGAGAAAAGAGCACTCTTCTACTCTACTGTTTTTACTATGGGGTCCGAACAGTGAGCTTGCTCAGAACAAAAGAACTGTGCTTCCTACACACACGGGCCATATCTAGTTCAACTCTGCTTAGGAAACTGACAAGAACAGTAGCTCCTCTAGAGTCTGATACACTGTACTTGCTGGGAACAGACGCGAGTGCTATTTGCACTGTGTATGGCAATTGGAGCACAATAGTGACTTTACTTACCAGAAAACAACTCTTGCTCTTGAGACCAGAAACTGCATGTGATTCAACTCCATTTAGGACGGGGAAACAAACTCTAGCTCGCCTTACATGAAACACACTCTGCTTTTCAGAAAAGAGCACTCTTCTACTCTACTGTGTTTCCTATGGGGTCCGAACAGTGAGCTTGCTCAGAACAAAAGAACTGTGCTTCCTACACACACGGGCCATATCTAGTTCAACTGTGCTTAGGAAACTGAAAAGAACAGTAGCTCCTCTTCCGTCCAATACACTGTACTTGCGGGGAACAGACGCGAGTGCTATTCGCATTGTGTATGGCAATTGGAGAACAATAGTGACTTGTCTTACCAGAAAACAACTTTTGCTCATAGGACAAAAAACTGCATGTGACTCAACTCCATTTAGGACTGGAAAACAAACGCTAGCTCGCCTTACAAGAAACAAACTCTGCTTTTGAGAAAAGAGCACTCTTCTACTCTACTGTGTTTGCTATGTTTTCCGAACAGTGAGCTTGCTCAGAACAAAAAAACTGTGCTTCCTACACACAGGGCCATATCTAGTTCAATTCTGCTTAGGAACATGACAAGAACAGTAGATCCTCTTCAGTCCAATACACTGTACTTGCTGGGAACAGAAGCCAGTGCTATTTGTCCTGTGTATGGCAGTTGAAGCGCAAGATTGACTCTTCTTACCAGAAAACAACTCTTCCTCATAGGACCAGAAACTGCATGTGATTCAACTCCATTTAGGACTGGGAAACAAAAGCTCGCTCGCCTTACAAGAAACACACTCTGCTTTAGAGAAAAGAGCACTCTTCTACTCTACTGTGTTTCCTATAGGGCCAGAACAGTGAGCTTGCTCAGAACAAAAGAACTGTGCTTCCTACACACGGGCCATATCTAGTTCAACTCTGCTTAGGAAAGTGACAAGAACAGTAACTCCTCTTCAGTCCGATACACTGTACTTGTTGGGAACAGACGCGAGTGCTATTTGCACTGTGTATGGCAATGGGAGCCCAATAGTGACTTTCCTTACCAGAAAACAACTCTTGATAGTAGGACCAGAAACTGCATGTGATTCAACTCCATTTAGGACTGGGAAACAAATGCTAGCTCGCCTTACATGAAACTAACTCTGCTTTTGAGAAAAGAGCACTCTTCTAATCTACTGTGCTTCCTATGGAGTCCGAACAGTGAGCTTGCTCAGAACAAAAGAACTGTGCTTCCTACACACACGGGCCATATCTAATTCAACTCTGCTTAGGGAACTGACAAGAACAGTAGATCTTCTTCAGTCCAATACACTGTACTTGCGGGGAACAGACGCGAGTGCTATTTGCACTGTGTATGGCAATTGGAGCACAATAGTGACTCCTCTTACCAGAAAACAATTTTTGCTCGTAGGACAAAAAACTGCATGTGACTCAACTCCATTTAGTACTGGGAAACAAACGCTAGCTCGCCTTACAAGAAACACACTCTGCTTTTGAGAAAAGAGCACTCTTCTACTCTACTGTGTTTCCTATAGGGCCAGAACAGTGAGCTTGCTCAGAACAAAAGAACTGTGCTTCCTACACACGGGCCATATCTAGTTCAATTCTACTTAGGAAACTGACAAGAACAGTAGCTCCTCTTCAGTCCAATACACTGTAGTTGCTGGGAACAGACGGGAGAGCTATTTGCACTGTGTATGGCAATGGGAGCGCAATAGTGACTTTCCATACCAGAAAACAACTCTTGCTCGTAGGACCAGAAACTGCATGTGATTCAACTCCATTTAGGACTGGGAAACAAACGGTAGCTTGCCTTACAAGAAACACACTCTGCTTTAGAGAAAAGAGCACTCTTCTACTCTACTGTGTTTCCTATGGGGTCCAAACAGTGAGCTTGCTCAGTCAAAAGAACTGTGCTTCCTACACACACGGACCATATCTAGTTCAAATCTGCTTAGTAAACTGACAAGAAGAGTAGCTCCTATTCAGTCCAATACACTTTACTTGCTGGGAAAAGGCGCGAGTGCTATTTGCCTTGTGAAGGGCAATGGGAGCGCAATAGTGACTTTCCTTACCAGAAAACAACTCTTGTTCCTAGGACCAGAAACTGCATGTGATTCAAATCCATTTAGGACTAGGAAACAAATGCTAGCTCGCCTTACAAAAACACACTCTGCTTTTGAGAAAAGAGCACTCTTCTACTCTACTGTGTTTCCTATAGGGCCAGAAGAGTGAACTTGCTCAGAACATAAGAACTGTGCTTCCTACACACACGGGCCATATCTAGTTCAACTCTGCTTAGGAAACTGACAAAAACAGTAGCTCCTCTTCAGTCTGATACACTGTACTTACTGGGAACAGACGCGAGAGCTATTTGCACTGTGTATGGCAAGGGGAACTCAATAGTGACTTTCCTTACCAGTGAACAACTCTTGCTCGTAGGACCAGAAACTGCATGTGATTCAACTCCACTTAGGACTGGGAAACAAATGCTAGCTCGCCTTACATGAAACACACTCTGCTTTTGAGAAAAGAGCACTCTTCTACTCTTCTGTGTTTCCTATAGGGCCAGAACAGTGAGCTTGCTCAGAAAAAAATAACTGTACTTCCTACACACACGGCCCATATCTAGTTCAACTCTGCTTAGGAAACTGAGAAGAACAGTAGCTCCTTTGCAGTCCAATACACTGTACTTACTGGGAACAGATAGGAGGGCTATTTGCACTGTGTATGGCAATGGGAGCGCGGGCCATATCTAGTTCAACTCTGCTTAGGAAACTGACAAAAACAGTAGATCCTCTTCAGTACAATACAATGTACTTGCGGGGAACAGACGCGAGTGCTATTTGCACTGTGTATGGCAATTGGAGCACAATAGTGACTCGTCTTACCAGAAAATAACTCTTGCTCGTAGGACAAAACACTGCATGTGACTCAACTCCATTTAGGACTGGGAAACAAATGCAAGCTCGCCTTACAAGAAACACACTCTGCTTTTTAGAAAAGAGCACTCTTCTTCTCTACTGTGTTTCCTATGGTGTCCGAACAGTGAGCTGCTCAGAACAAAAGAACTGTGCTTCCTACACACACGGCCATATCTAGTTCAATTCTGCTTAGGAACCTGAAGAGAACAGTAGATCCTCTTCAGTCCAATACACTGTACTTGCTGGGAACAGACGCCAGTGCTATTTGCACTGTGTATGGCAATGGCAGCACAATAGTGACTCTTCTTACCAGAAAACAACTCTTGTTTGTAGGATCAGAAACTGCATGTGATTCAACTCCATTTAGGACTGGGAAACAAAAGCTATTCACCTTGCAAGAAACACACTCTGCTTTAGAGAAAAGAGCACTCTTCTACTCTACTGTTTTTCCTATAGGGCCAGAACAGTGAGCTTGCTCAGAACATAAGAGCTGTGCTTCCTACACACGGGCCATATCTCGTTCAACTCTGCTTAGGAAACTGACAAGAACAGTAGCTGCTCTTCAGTCCGATACACTGTACTTGCTGGGAACAGACGCGAGTGCTATTTGCATTGTGTATGGCAATGGGAGCGCAATAGTGACTTTCCTTACCAGAAAACAACTCTTGCTCGTAAGACCAGAAACTGCATGTGATTCAACTCCATTTAGGACTGGGAAACAAATGCTAGCTCGCCTTACATGAAACACACTCTGCTTTTGAGAAAAGAGCACTCTTCTACTCTACTGTGTTTCCTATGGGTTCCGAACAGTGAGCTTGCTCAGAACAAAAGAACTGTGCTTCCTACACACACGGGCCATATCTAGTTCAACTCTCCTTAAGAAACTGACAAGAAGAGTAGCTCCTCTTCCGTCCAATACACTGTACTTGCGGGGAACAGACGCGAGTGCTATTTGCACTGTGTATGGCAATTGGAGCACAATAGTGACTTGTCTTACCAGAAAACAACTCTTGCTCATAGGACAAAAAACTGCATGTGACTCAACTCCATTTAGGACTGGGAAACAAACTCTAGCTCGCCTTACAAGAAACACACTCTGCTTTTGAGAAAAGAGCACTCTTCTACTCTACTGTGTTTCCTATAGGGCCAGAACACTGAGCTTGCTCAGAACAAAAGAACTGTGCTTCCTACACACGGGCCATATCTAGTTCAACTCTGCTTAGGAAACTGACAAGAACAGTAGCTCCTCTTCAGTCCGATACACTGTACTTGCTGGGACCAGACGCGAGTGCTATTTGCACTGTGTATGGCAATCGGAGCACAATAGTGACTTTTCTTACCAGAAAACAAGTCTTGCTCGTAGGACAAAAAATTGCATGTGACTCAACTCCATTTAGGACTGGGAAACAAACGCCAGCTCAACTTCCAAGAAACACACTTTGCTTTTGAGAAAAGAGCACTCTTCTACTCTACTGTGTTTCCTATATGTTCCGAACAGTGAGCTTGCTCAGAAAAAAAAAAAAAACTGTGCTTCCTACTCACACGGCCATATCTAGTTCAAGTCTGCTTAGGAACCAGACAAGAACAGTAGATCCTCTTCAGTTCAATACACTGTACTTGCTGGGAACAGACGCCAGTGCTATTTGTCCTGTGTATGGCAATGGCAGTGCAATAGTGTCTCTTCTTAACAGAGAACAACTCTTGCTCGTAGGACCAGAAACTGCATGTGATTCAACTCCATTTAGGACTGGGAAACAAATTCTAGCTCGCTTTACAAGAAACACACTCTGCTTTTGAGAAAAGAGCACTCTTCTACTCTACTGTGTTTCCTATGTGTTCCGAAAAGTGAGCTTGCTCAGAAAAAAAAAACTGTGCTTCCTACACAAACGGACCATATCTAGTTCAACTCTGCTTAGTAAACTGACAAGAAGAGTAGCTCCTATTCAGTCCAATACACTGTACTTGCTGGGAAAAGGCGCGAGTGATATTTGCCTTGAGAAGGGCAATGGGAGCGCAATAGTGACTTTCCTTACCAGAAAACAACTCTTGTTCCTAGGACCAGAAACTGCATGTGATTCAACTCCATTTAGGACTAGGAAACAAATGCTAGCTCGCCTTACAAAAACACACTCTGCTTCTGAGAAAATAGCACTCTTCTACTCTACTGTGTTTCCTATAGGGCCAGAAGAGTGAACTTCCTCAGAACATAAGAACTGTGCTTCCTACACACACGGGCCATATCTAGTTCAACTCTGCTTAGGAAACTGAGAAGAACAGTAGCTCCTCTTCAGTCCAATACACTGTACTTTCTGGGAACAGACGGGAGGGCTATTTGCACTGTGTATGGCAATGGGAGCCCAATAGTGACGTTCCTTACCAGAAAACAACTCTTGCTCGTAGGACCAGAAACTGCATGTGATTCCACTCCATTTAGGACTGGGAAACAAACGGTAGCTCGCCTTACAAGAAACACACAATGCTTTAAAGAAAAAAGCACTCTTCTACTCTACTGTGTTTCCTATGGGGTCCAAACAGTGAGCTTGCTCAGAACAAAAGAACTGTGCTTCCTACACACACGGACCATATCTAGTTCAAGTCTTCTTAGGAACCTGACAAGAACAGTAGATCCTCTTCAGTCCAATACACTGTACTTGCTGGGAACATACGCCAGTGCTATTTGTCCTGTGTATGGCAATGGCAGCGTAATAGTGACTCTTCTTACCAGAAAACAACTCTTGCTTGTAGGACCAGAAATTGCATGTGATTCAACTCCATTTAGGACTGGGAAACAAACTCCAGCTCGCTTTACAAGAATCACACTCTGCTTTTGAGAAAAGAGCACTCTTCTACTCTACTGTGTTTCCTATAGGGCCAGAACAGTGAGCTTGCTCAGAACAAAAGAACTGTGCTTCCTACACACACGGGCCATATCTAGTTCAACTCTGCTTAGGAAACTGAGAAGAACAGTAGCTCCTCTTCAGTCCAATACACTGTACTTGCTGGGAACAGACGGGAAGGCTATTTGCACTGTGTATGGCAATGGGAGCGCAATAGTGACTTTCCTTACCAGAAAACAACTCTTGTTCCTAGGACCAGAAACTGCATGTGATTCAACTCCATTTAGGACTAGGAAACAAATGCTAGCTCGCCTTACAAAAACACACTCTGCTTTTGAGAAAAGAGCACTCTTCTACTCTACTGTGTTTCCTATAGGGCCAGAAGAGTGAACTTGCTCAGAACATAAGAACTGTGCTTCCTACACACACGGGCCATATCTAGTCCAACTCTGCTTAGGAAACTGACAAGAAGAGTAGCGCCTCTTCAGTCTGATACACTGTACTTGCTGGGAACAGACGCGAGAGCTATTTGCACTGTGTATGGCAAGGGGAGCTCAATAGTGACTTTCCTTACCAGTAAACAACTCTTGCTCGTAGGACCAGAAACTGCATGTGATTCAACTCCATTTAGGACTGGGAAACAAATGCTAGCTTGCCTTACATGAAACACACTCTGTTTTTGAGAAAAGAGCACTCTTCTACTCTTCTGTGTTTCCTATAGGGCCAGAACAGTGAGCTTGCTCAGAAAAAAATAACTGTACTTCCTACACACACGGCCCATATCTAGTTCAACTCTGCTTAGGAAACTGAGAAGAACAGTAGCTCCTTTGCAGTCCAATACACTGTACTTGCTGGGAACAGACAGGAGGGCTATTTGCACTGTGTATGGCAATGGGAGCGCAATAGTTACTTTCCTTACCAGAAAACAACTCTTGCTCGTAGGACTAGAAACTGCATGTGATTCAAATCCATTTAGGACTGGGAAACAAATGCTAGCTCGCATACATGAAACACACTCTGCTTTTGAGAAAAGAGTTCTCTTCTACTCTACTGTGTTTCCTACGGGGTCCGAACAGTGAGCTTGCTCAGAACAAAAAAACTGTACTTCCTACTCACACGGCCATATGTAGTTCAAGTCTGCTTAGGAACCTGACAAGAACAGTATATCCTCTTCAGTCCAATACACTGTACTTGCTGGGAAAAGACGCGAGTGCTATTTGCCTTGTGAAGGGCAATGGGAGCGCAATAGTGACTTTCCTTACCAGAAAACAACTCTTGTTCATAGGACCAGAAACTGCATGTGATTCAACTCCATTTAGGACTGGGAAACAAACTCTAGCTCGCCTTACATGAAACACACTCTGCTTTTGAGAAAAGAGCACTCTTCTACTCTACTGTGTTTCCTATGGGGTCCGAACAGTCAGCTTGCTCAGAACAAAAGAACTGTGCTTCCTACACACACGGGCCATATCTAGTTCAACTGTGCTTTGGAAACTGACAAGAACAGTAGCTCCTCTTCCGTCCAATACACTGTACTTGCGGGGAACAGACACGAGTGCTATTTGCATTGTGTATGGCAATTGGAGAACAATAGTGACTTGTCTTACCAGAAAACAACTTTTGCTCATAGGACAAAAAACTGCATGTGACTCAACTCCATTTAGGACTGGGAAACAAACGCTAGCTCGCCTTACAAGAAACAAACTCTGCTTTTGAGAAAAGAGCACTCTTCTACTCTACTGTGTTTCCTATAAGGCCAGAACAATGAGCTTGCTCAGAACAAAAAAACTGTGCTTCCTACTCACACGGCCATATCTACTTCAAGTCTGCTTAGGAACCTGACAAGAACAGTAGATCCTCTTCAGTTCAATACACTGTACATGCTGGGAACAGACGCCAGTGCTATTTGTCCTGTGTATGGCAATGGCAGCGCAATAGTGACTCTTCTTACCAGAAAACAACTCCTGCTCTTAGGACCAGAAACTGCATGTGATTCAACTCCATTTAGGCCTGGGAAACAAACTCTAGCTCGCTTTACAAGAAACACACTCTGCTTTTGAGAAAAGAGCACTCTTCTACTCTACTGTGTTTCCTATAAGGCCAGAACAGTGAGCTTGCTCAGAAAAAAAGAACTGTGCTTCCTACACACGGGCCATATCTCGTTCAACTCTGCTTAGGAAACTGACAAGAAGTGTAGCTCCTCTTCAGTCCGATACACTGTACTTGCTGGGAACGGACGCGAGTGCTATTTGCACTGTGTATTGCAATGGGAGCGGAATAGTGACTTTCCTTACCAGAAAACAACTCTTGATCGTAGGACCAGAAACTGCATGTGATTCAACTCCATTTAGGACTGGGAAACAAATGCTAGCTCGCCTTACATGAAACACACTCTGCTTTTGAGAAAAGAGCACTCTTCTACTCTACTGTGTTTCCATTAGGGCCAGAACATTGAGCTTGCTCAGAACAAAAGAACTGTGCTTCCTACACACGGGCCATATCTAGTTCAACTCTGCTTAGGAAACTGACAAGAACAGTAGCTCCTCTTCAGTCCGATACACTGTACTTGCTGGGACCAGACGCGAGTGCTATTTGCACTGTGTATGGCAATGGGAGCACAATAGTGACTTTCCTTACCAGAAAACAAGTCTTGCTCGTAGGACAAAAAATTGCATGTGACTCAACTCCATTTAGGACTGGGAAACAAACGCTAGCTCAACTTCCAAAAAACACACTTTGCTTTTGAGAAAAGAGCACTCTTCTACTCTACTGTGTTTCCTATGTTCCGAACAGTGAGCTTGCTCAAAAAAAAAAAAACTGTGCTTCCTACTCACACGGCCATATCTAGTTCAAATCTGCTTAGGAACCTGACAAGAACAGTAGATCCTCTTCAGTTCAATACACTGTACTTGCTGGGAACAGACGCCAGTGCTATTTGTCCTGTGTATGGCAATGGCAGTGCAATAGTGACTCTTCTTAACAGAAAACAACTCTTGCTCGTATAACCAGAAACTGCATGTGATTCAACTCCATTTAGGACTGGGAAACAAATTCTAGCTCGCTTTAAAAGAAACACACTCTGCTTTTGAGAAAAGAGCACTCTTCTACTCTACTGTGTTTCCAATAGGGCCAGAACAGTGAGCTTGCTCAGAAAAAAAGAACTGTGCTACCTACACACACGGGCCTTATCTAGTTCAAGTCTGCTTAGGAACCTGACAAGAACAGTAGATCCTCTTCAGTTCAATACAGTGCACTTGCTGGGAACAGACGCCAGTGCTATTTGTCCTGTGTATGGCAATGGCAGTGCAATAGTGACTCTTCTTAACAGAAAACAACTCTTGTTCGTAGGACCAGAAACTGCATGTGATTCAACTCCATTTAGGACTGGGAAACAAACGGTAGCTCGCCTTACATGAAACACACTCTGCTTTTGAGAAAAGAGCACTTTTCTACTCTTCTGTGTTTTCTATAGGGCCAGAACAGTGAGCTTGCTCAGAAAAAAAGAACTGTGCTTCCTACACACACGGGCCATATCTAGTTCAACTCTGCTTAGGAAACTGAGAAGAACAGTAGCTCCTTTTCAGTCCAATACACTGTACTTGCTGGGAACAGACATGAGGGCTATTTGCACTGTGTATGGCAATGGGAGCGCAACAGTGACTTTCCTTACCAGAAAACAACTCTTGCTCGTAGGACCAGAAACTGCATGTGATTCAACTCCATTTAGGACTGGGAAACAAATGCTAGCTCGCATACATGAAACACACTCTGCTTTTGAGAAAAGAGTACTCTTCTACTCTATTGTGTTTCCTATAGGGCCAGAACAGTGAGCTTGCTCAGAAAAAAAGAACTGTGCTTCCTACACACACGGGCCATATCTAGTTCAACTCTGCTTAGGAAACTGAGAAGAACAGAAGCTCCTCTTCAGTCCAATACACTGTAATTTCTGGGAACAGACGGGAGGGCTATTTGCACTGTGTATGGCAATGGGAGCCCAATAGTGACGTTCCTTACCAGAAAACAACTCTTGCTCATAGGACCAGAAACTGCATGTGATTCCACTCCATTTAGGACTTTGAAACAAACGGTAGCTCGCCTTACAAGAAACACACTCTGCTTTTGAGAAAAGAGCACTCTTCTACACTACTGTGTTTCCTATGGGGTCCAAACAGTGAGCTTGCTCAGAACAAAAGAACTGTGCTTCCTACAAACACGGACCATATCTAGTTCAAGTCTTCTTAGGAACCTGACAAGAACAGTAGATCCTCTTCAGTCCAATACACTGTACTTGCTGGGAACAGACGCCAGTGCTATTTGTCCTGTGTATGGCAATCGCAGCGTAATAGTGACTCTTCTTACCAGAAAACAACTCTTGCTCGTAGGACCAGAAATTGCATATGATTCAACTCCATTTAGGACTGGGAAACAAATGCTAGCTCGCCTTACATGAAACACACTCTGTTTTTGAGAAAAGAGCACTCTTCTACTCTTCTGTGTTTCCTATAGGGCCAGAACAGTGAGCTTGCTCAGAAAAAAATAGCTGTACTTCCTACACACACGGCCCATATCTAGTTCAATTCTGCTTGGGAAACTGAGAAGAACAGTAGCTCCTTTGCAGTCCAATACACTGTACTTGCTGGGAACAGACAGGAGGGCTATTTGCACTGTGTATGGCAATGGGAGCACAATAGTTACTTTCCTTACCAGAAAACAACTCTTGCTCGTAGGACCAGAAACTGCATGTGATTCAACTCCACTTAGGAGTGGGAAACAAATGCTAGGTCGCCTTACATGAAACACACTCTGCTTTTCAGAAAAGAGCACTCTTCTACTCCACTGTGTTTCCTATGTGTTCCGAACAGTGAGCTTGCTCAGAACAAAAAAACTGTACTTCCTACTCACACGGCCATATGTAGTTCAAGTCTGCTTAGGAACCTGACAAGAACAGTATATCCTCTTCAGTCCAATACACTGTACTTGCTGGGAACAGACGCCAGTGCTATTTGTCCTGTGTATGGCAATGGCAGCGCAATAGTGACTCTTCTTACCAGAAAACAACTCTTGCTCGTAGGACCAGAAACTGCATGTGATTCAACTCCATTTAGGACTGGGAAACAAACTCTAGCTCGCTTTACAAGAAACACACTCTGCTTTTGAGAAAAGAGCACTCTTCTACTCTACTGTGTTTCCTATGGTGTCCAAACAGTGAGCTTGCTCAGAACAAAAGAACTGTGCTTCCTACACACACGGGCCATATCTAGTTCAACTCTGCTTAGGAAACTGAGAAGAACAGTAGCTCCTTTTCAATCCAATACACTGTACTTGCTAGGAACAGACGGGAAGGCTATTTGCACTGTGTATTGCAATGGGAGCGCAATAGTGACTTTCCTTACCAGAAAACAACTCTTGATCGTAGGACCAGAAACTGCATGTGATTCAACTCCATTTAGGACTGGGAAACAAATGCTAGCTCGCCTTACATGAAACACACTCTGCTTTTGAGAAAAGAGCACTCTTCTAATCTACTGTGCTTCCTATGGGGTCCGAACAGTGAGCTTACTCAGAACAAAAGAACTGTGCTTCCTACACACACGGGCCATATCTAGTTCAACTCTGCTTAGGAAACTGACAAGAAGAGTAGATCTTCTTCAGTCCAATACACTGTACTTGCGGGGAACAGACGCGAGTGCTATTTGCACTGTGTACGGCAATTGGAGCACAATAGTGACTCGTCTTACCAGAAAACAATTCTTGCTCATAGGACAAAAAACTGCATGTGACTCAACTCCATTTAGGACTGGGAAACAAACGCTAGCTCTCCTTACAAGAAACACACTCTGCTTTTGAGAAAAGAGCACTCTTCTACTCTACTGTGTTTCCTATAGGGCCAGAACAGTGAGCTTGCTCAGAACAAAAGAACTGTGCTTCCTACACACACGGGCCATATCTATTTCAACTCTGCTTAGGAAACTGACAAGAACAGTATCTCCTCTTCGGTCCAATACACTGTACTTGCGGGGAACAGACGCGAGTGCTATTTGCACTGTGTATGTCAATGGGAGCACAATAGTGACTCGTCTTACCAGAAAACAACTCTTGCTCGTAGGACAAAAAACTGCATGTGACTCAACTCCATTTAGGACTGGGAAACAAACGCTAGCTCGCCTTACAAAAAACACACGCTGCTTTTGAGAAAAGAGCACTCTTCTACTCTACTGTGTTTCCTCTGGGGTCTGAACAGTGAGCTTGCTCAGAACAAAAGAACTGTGCTTCCTACACACACGGCCATATCTAGTTCAATTCTGCTTAGGAACCTGACAAGAACAGTAGATCCTCTACAGTCCAATACACTGTACTTGCTGGGAACAGACGCCAGTGCTATTAGTCCTGTGTATGGCAATGGCAGCGCAATAGTGACTCTTCTAACCAGAAAACAACTCTTGCTCGTAGGACCAGAAACTGCATTTGATTCAAATCCACTTAGGACTGGGAAACAAATGCTACCTCGCCTTACATGAAACACACTCTGCATTTGAGAAAAGAGCACTCTTCTACTCTATTGTGTTTCCTATCGGGTCCGAAGAGTGAGCTTGCTCAGAACAAAAGAACTGTGCTTCCTACACACACGGGCCATATCTAGTTCAACTCTGCTTAGGAAACCAACAAGAACAGTAGCACTTCTTCAGTCCAATACACTGTACTTGCGGGAAACAGACGCGAGTGCTATTTGCACTGGGTATGGCATTGGAGCACAATAGTGACTTGTCTTACCAGAAAACAACTCTTGCTCGTAGGACAAAAAACTGCATGTGACTCAACTCCATTTAGAACTGGGAAACAAACGCTAGCTCGCCTTACATGAAACACACTCTGCTTTTGAGAAAAGAGCACTCTTCTACTCTATTGTGTTTCCTATGTGTTCCGAACAGTGAGCTTGCTCAGAACAAAAAAACTGTACTTCCTACTCACACGGCCATATCTAGTTCAAGTCTGCTTAGGAACCTGACAAGAACAGTATATCCTCTTCAGTCCAATACACTGTACTTGCTGGGAACAGACGCCAGTGCTATGGCAATGACAGCGCAATAGTGACTCTTCTTACCAGAAAACAACTCTTGCTCGTAGGACCAGAAACTGCATGTGATTCAACTCCATTTAGGACTGGGAAACAAACTCTAGCTCGCTTTACAAGAAACACACTCTGCTTTTGAGAAAAGAGCACTCTTCTACTCTACTGTATTTCCTATAGGGCCAGAGCAGTGAGCTTGCTCAGAAAAAAAGAACTGTGCTTCATACACACACGAGCCATATCTAGTTCAACTCTGCTTAGGAAACTGAGAAGAACAGTAGCTCCTCTTCAGTCCAATACACTGTACTTGCTGGGAACAGACGGGAGGGCTATTTGCACTGTGTATGGCAATGGGGGCAATAGTGACTTTCCTTACCAGAAAACAACTCTTGCTCGTAGGACCAGAAACTGCATGTGATTCCACTCCATTTAGGACTGGGAAACAAACGGTAGCTTGCCTTACAAGAAACACACTCTGCTTTAGAGAAAAGAGCACTCTTCTACTCCACTGTGTTTCCTATGGGGTCCAAACAGTGAGCTTGCTCAGAACAAAAGAACTGTGCTTCCTACACACGGACCATATCTAGTTCAACTCTGCTTAGTAAACTGACAAGAAGAGCAGCTCCTATTCAGTCCAATACACTGTACTTGCTGGGAAAAGACGCGAGTGCTATTTGCCTTGTGAAGGGCAATGGGAGCGCAATAGTGACTTTCCTTACTAGAAAACAACTCTTGTTCATAGGACCAGAAACTGCATGTGATTCAACTCCATTTAGGACTAGTTAACAAACGCTAGCTCGCCTTACAAAAACACACTCTGCTTTTGAGAAAAGAGCACTCTTCTACTCTACTGTGTTTCCTATAGGGCCAGAAGAGTGAACTTGCTCAGAACATAAGAACTGTGCTACCTACACACACGGGCCATATCTAGTTCAACTCTGCTTAGGAAACTGACAAGAACAGTAGCTCCTCTTCAGTCCGATACACTGTACTTGCTGGGAAGAGACGCGAGAGCTATTTGCAATGTGTATGGCAAGGAGAGCGCAATAGTGACTTTCCTTACCAGTAAACAACTCTTGCTCGTAGGACCAGAAACTTCATGTGATTCAACTCCATTTAGAACTGGGAAACAAATGCTAGCTCCCCTTACAAGAAACACACTCTGCTTTTGAGAAAAGAGCACTCTTCTACTCTACTGTGTTTCCTTTTGGGTCTGAACAGTGAGCTTGCTCAGAACAAAAGGACTGTGCTTCCTACACACATGGCCATAACTAGTTCAATTCTGCTTAGGAACCTGACAAGAACAGTAGATCCTCTTCAGTCCAATACACTGTACTTGCTGCTAACAGACGCCAGTGCTATTTGTCCTGTGTATGGCAATGGCAGCACAATAGTGACTCTTCTTACCATAAAACAACTCTTGCTCGTAGGACCAGAAAGTGCATGTGATTCAACTCCATTTAGGACTGGGAAACAAAAGCTAGCTCACCTTACAAGAAACACACTCTACTTTAGAGAAAAGAGCACTCTTCTACTCTACTGTGTTTCCTATAGGGCCAGAACAGTGAGCTTGCTCAGAACAAAAGAACTGTGCTTCGTACACACGGGCCATATCTAGTTCAACTCTGCTTAGGAAAATGACAAGAACAGTAGCTCCTCTTCAATCCGGTACACTGTACTTGCTGGGAAAAGACGCGAGTGCTATTTGCCTTGTGTAGGGCAATGGGAGCACAATAGTGACTTTCCTTACCAGAAAACAACTCTTGTTCATAGGACCAGAAACTGCATGTGATTCAACTCCATTTAGGACTGGGAAACAAACGATAGCTCGCTTTACAAGAAACACACTCTGCTTTTGAGAAAAGAGCACTCTTCTACTCTACTGTGTTTCCTATAGGGCCAGAACAGTGAGCTTGCTCAGAACATAAGAACTGTGCTTCCTACACACACGGGCCATATCTAGTTCAACTCTGCTTAGGAAACTGACAAGAACAGTAGCTCCTCTTCAGTCCGATACACTGTACTTGCTGTGAACAAACGCGAGTGCTATTTGCACTGTGTATGGCAATGGGAGCACAATAGTGACTTTCCTTACCAGAAAACAACTCTTGCTCGTAGGACCAGAAACTGCATGTGATTCAACTCCATTTAGGACTGGGAAACAAACGCTAGCTCGCCTTACATGAAACACACTCTGCTTTTGAGAAAAGAGCACTCTTCTACTCAACTGTGTTTCCTATGTGTTCCGAACAGTGAGCTTGCTCAGAACAAAAAAACTGTACTTCCTACTCACACGGCCATATCTAGTTCAAGTCTGCTTAGGAACCTGACAAGAACAGTATATCCTCTTCAGTCCAATACACTGTACTTGCTGGGAACAAACGCCAGTGCTATGGCAATGGCAGCACAATAGTGACTCTTCTTAACAGAAAACAACTCTTGCTCGTAGGACCAGAAACTGCATGTGATTCCACTCCATTTAGGACTGGGAAACAAACGGTAGCTTGCCTAACAAGAAACACACTCTGATTTAGAGAAAAGAGCACTCTTCTACTCTACTGTGTTTCCTATGGGGTCCAAACAGTGATCTTGCTCAGAACAAAAGAACTGTGCTTCCTACACACACGGACCATATCTAGTTCAACTCTGCTTAGTAAACTGACAAGAAGAGCAGCTCCTATTCAGTCCAATACACTGTACTTGCTGGGAAAAGACGCGAGTGCTATTTGCCTTGTGAAGGGCAATGGGAGTGCAATAGTGACTTTCCTTACCAGAAAACAACTCTTGTTCATAGGACCAGAAACTGCATGTGATTCAACTACATTTAGGACTAGGAAACAAACGCTAGCTCGCCTTACAAAAACACACTCTGCTTTTGAGAAAAGAGCACTCTTCTACTCTACTGTGTTTCCTATAGGGCCAGAAGAGTGAACTTGCTCAGAACATAAGAACTGTGCTACCTACACACACGGGCCATATCTAGTTCAACTCTGCTTAGGAACCTGACAAGCACAGTAGCTCCTCTTCAGTCTGATACACTGTACTTGCTGGGAACAGACGCGAGAGCTATTTGCAATGTGTATGGCAAGGGGAGCGCAATAGTGACTTTCCTTAACAGTAAACAACTCTTGCTCGTAGGACCAGAAACTGCATGTGATTCAACTCCATTTAGGACTGGGAAACAAATGCTAGCTTGCCTTACATGAAACACACTCTGTTTTTGAGAAAAGAGCACTCTTCTACTCTTCTGTGTTTCCTATAGTGCCAGAACAGTGAGCTTGCTCAGAAAAAAATAACTGTACTTCCTACACACACGGCCCATATCTAGTTCAACTCTGCTTAGGAAACTGAGAAGAACAGTAGCTCCTTTGCAGTCCAATACACTGTACTTGCTGGGATCAGACAGGAGGGCTATTTGCACTGTGTATGTCAATGGGAGCGCAATAGTTACTTTCCTTACAAGAAAACAACTCTTGCTCGTAGGACCAGAAACTGCATGTGATTCAACTCCATTTAGGACTGGGAAACAAATGCTAGCTCGCATACATGAAACACACTCTGCTTTTGAGAAAAGAGTACTCTTCTACTCTACTGTGTTTCCTACGGGGTCCGAACAGTGAGGTTGCGCAGAACAAAATAATTGTGCTTCCTACACACACGGGCCATATCTAGTTCAACTCTGCTTAGGAAACCAACAAGAACAGTGGCTCCTCTTCAGTCCGATACACTGTACTTGCTGGGAACAGACGCGAGTGCTATTTTTACTGTGTACAGTAATGGGAGCACAATAGTGACTTTCCTTACCAGAAAACAACTCTTGATCGTAGGACCAGAAACTGCATGTGATTCAACTCCACTTAGGAGTGGGAAACAAATGCTAGGTCGCCTTACATGAAACACACTCTGCTTTTGAGAAAAGAGCACTCTTCTACTCTACTGTGTTTCCTATGGGGTCCAAACAGTGAGCTTGCTCAGAACAAAAGAACTGTGCTTCCTACACACACGGGCCATATCTATTTCAACTCTGCTTAGGAAACTGACAATAACAGTAGCTCCTCTTCCGTCCAATACACTGTACTTCTTGGGAACAGACGCGAGTGCTATTTGCACTGTGTATGGCAATGGGAACACAATAGTGACTCGTCTTACCAGAAAACAACTCTTGCTCGTAGGACAAAAAACTGCATGTGACTCAACTCCATTTAGGACTGGGAAACAAACGCTAGCTCGCCTTACAAGAAACACACTCTGCTTTTGAGAAAAGAGCACACAGACGCGAGTGCTATTTTTACTGTGTACAGTAATGGGAGCACAATAGTGACTTTCCTTACCAGAAAACAACTCTTGATCGTAGGACCAGAAACTGCATGTGATTCAACTCCACTTAGGAGTGGGAAACAAATGCTAGGTCGCCTTACATGAAACACACTCTGCATTTGAGAAAAGAGCACTCTTTTACTCTATTGTGTTTCCTATCGGGTCCGAAGAGTGAGCTTGCTCAGATCAAAAGAACTGTGCTTCCTACACACACGGGCCATATCTAGTTCAACTCTGCTTAGGAAACCAACAAGAACAGTAGCTCCTCTTCAGTCCAATACACTGTACTTGCGGGGAACTGACGCGAGTGCTATTTGCACTGTGTATGGCATTGGAGCACAATAGTGACTTGTCTTACCAGAAAACAACTCTTGCTCGTAGGACAAAAAACTGCATGTGACTCAACTCCATTTAGGACTGGGAAACAAACGCTAGCTCGCCTTACATGAAACACACTCTGCTTTTGAGAAAAGAGCACTCTTCTACTCTACTGTGTTTCCTAAGTGTTCCGAATAGTGAGCTTGCTCAGAACAAAAAAACTGTACTTCCTACTCACACGGCCATATCTAGTTCAAGTCTGCTTAGGAACCTGACAAGAACAGTATATCCTCTTCAGTCCAATACACTGTACTTGCTGGGAACAGACGCCAGTGCTATGGCAATGGCAGCGCAATAGTGACTCTTCTTACCAGAAAACAACTCTTGCTCGTAGGACCAGAAACTGCATGTGATTCAACTCCATTTAGGACTGGGAAACAAACTCTAGCTCGCTTTACAAGAAACACACTCTGCTTTTGAGAAAAGAGCACTCTTCTACTCTACTGTGTTTCCTATAGGGCCAGAACAGTGAGCTTGCTCAGAAAAAATGAACTGTGCTTCCTACACACACGGGCCATATCTAGTTCAACTCTGCTTAGGAAACTGAGAAGAACAATAGCTCCTCTTCAGTCCAATACACTGTACTTGCTGAGAACAGACGGGAGGGCTATTTGCACTGTGTATGGCAATGGGAGCGCAATAGTGACTTTCCTTACCAGAAAACAACTCTTGCTCGTAGGACCAGAAACTGCATGTGATTACACTCCATTTAGGACTGGGAAACAAACGGTAGCTTGCCTTACAAGAAACACACTCTGCTTTACAGAAAAGAGCACTCTTTTACTCTACTGTGTTTCCTATGGGGTCCAAACAGTGAGCTTGCTCAGAACAAAAGAACTGTGCTTCCTACACACACGGACCATATCTAGTTCAACTCTGCTTAGTAAACTGACAAGAAGAGCAGCTCCTATTCAGTCCAATACACTGTACTTGCTGGGAAAAGACGCGAGTGCTATTTGCCTTGTGAAGGGCAATGGGAGCGCAATAGTGACTTTCCTTACTAGAAAACAACTCTTGTTCATAGGACCAGAAACTGCATGTGATTCAACTCCATTTAGGACTAGGAAACAAACGCTAGCTCGCCTTACAAAAACACACTCTGCTTTTGAGAAAAGAGCACTCTTCTACTCTACTGTGTTTCCTATAGGGCCAGAAGAGTGAACTTGCTCAGAACATAAGATCTGTGCTACCTACACACACGGGCCATATCTAGTTCAACTCTGCTTAGGAAACTGACAAGAACAGTAGCTCCTCTTCAGTCTGATACACTGTACTTGCTGGGAAGAGACGCGAGAGCTATTTGCAATGTGTATGGCAAGGAGAGCGCAATTGTGACTTTCCTTACCAGTAAACAACTCTTGCTCGTAGGACCAGAAACTTCATGTGATTCAACTCCAATTAGAACTGGGAAACAAACGCTAGCTCGCCTTACAAGAAACACACTCTGCTTTTGAGAAAAGAGCACTCTTCTACTCTACTGTGTTTCCTTTTGGGTCTGAACAGTGAGCTTGCTCAGAACAAAAGGACTGTGCTTCCTACACACATGGCCATAACTAGTTCAATTCTGCTTAGGAACCTGACAAGAACAGTAGATCCTCTTCAGTCCAATACACTGTACTTGCTGCTAACAGACGCCAGTGCTATTTGTCCTGTGTATGGCAATGGCAGCGCAATAGTGACTCTTCTTACCATAAAACAACTCTTGCTCGTAGGACCAGAAAGTGCATGTGATTCAACTCCATTTAGGACTGGGAAACAAAAGCTAGCTCACCTTACAAGAAACACACTCTACTTTAGAGAAAAGAGCACTCTTCTACTCTACTGTGTTTCCTATAGGGCCAGAAGAGTGAGCTTGCTCAGAACAAAAGAACTGTGCTTCGTACACACGGGCCATATCTAGTTCAACTCTGCTTAGGAAACTGACAAGAACAGTAGCTCCTCTTCAATCCGGTACACTGTACTTGCTGGGAAAAGACACGAGTGCTATTTGCCTTGTGTAGGGCAATGGGAGCGCAATAGTGACTTTCCTTACCAGAAAACAACTCTTGTTCATAGGACCAGGAACTGCATGTGATTCAACTCCATTTAGGACTGGGAAACAAACTCTAGCTCGCTTTGCAAGAAACACACTCTGCTTTTGAGAAAAGAGCACTCTTCTACTCTACTGTGTTTCCTATAGGGCCAGAACAGTGAGCTTGCTCAGAACATAAGAACTGTGCTTCCTACACACACGGGCCATATCTAGTTCAACTCTGCTTAGGAAACTGACAAGAACAGTAGCTCCTCTTCAGTCCGATACACTGTACTTGCTGTGAACAAACGCGAGTGCTATTTGCACTGTGTATGGCAATGGGAGCACAATAGTGACTTTCCTTACCAGAAAACAACTCTTGCTCGTAGGACCAGAAACTGCATGTGATTCAACTCCATTTAGGACTGGGAAACAAACGCTAGCTCGCCTTACATGAAACACACTCTGCTTTTGAGAAAAGAGCACTCTTCTACTCTACTGTGTTTCCTATGTGTTCCGAACAGTGAGCTTGCTCAGAACAAAAAAACTGTACTTCCTACTCACAGGGCCATATCTAGTTCAAGTCTGCTTAGGAACCTGACAAGAACAGTATATCCTCTTCAGTCCAATACACTGTACTTGCTGGGAACAAACGCCAGTGCTATGGCAATGGCAGCACAATAGTGACTCTTCTTAACAGAAAACAACTCTTGCTCGTAGGACCAGAAACTGTTTGTGATTCCACTCCATTTAGGACTGGGAAACAAACGGTAGCTTGCCTTACAAGAAACACACTTTGATTTAGAGAAAAGAGAACTCTTCTACTCTACTGTGTTTCCTATGGGGTCCAAACAGTGAGCTTGCTCAGAACAAAAGAATTGTGCTTCCTACACACACGGACCATATCTAGTTCAACTCTGCTTAGTAAACTGACAAGAAGAGCAGCTCCTATTCAGTCCAATACACTGTACTTGCTGGGAAAAGACGCGAGTGCTACTTGCCTTGTGAAGGGCAATGGGAGCGCAATAGTGACTTTCCTTACCAGAAAACAACTCTTGTTCATAGGACCAGAAACTGCATGTGATTCAAATACATTTAGGACTAGGAAACAAACGCTAGCTTGCCTTACAAAAACCCACTCTGCTTTTGAGAAAAGAGCACTCTTCTACTCTACTGTGTTTCCTATAGGGCCAGAAGAGTGAACTTGCTCAGAACATAAGAACTGTGCTACCTACACACACGGGCCATATCTAGTTCAACTCTGCTTAGGAACCTGACAAGAACAGTAGCTCCTCTTCAGTCTGATACACTGTACTTGCTGGGAACAGACACGAGAGCTATTTGCAATGTGTATGGCAAGGGGAGCACAATCTTGACTTTCCGTACCAGTAAACAACTCTTGCTCGTAGGACCAGAAACTGCATGTGATTCAACTCCATTTAGGACTGGGAAACAAATGCTAGCTTGCCTTACATGAAACACACTCTGTTTTTGAGAAAAGAGCACTCTTCTACTCTTCTGTGTTTCCTATAGTGCCAGAACAGTGAGCTTGCTCAGAAAAAAATAACTGTACTTCCTACACACACGGCCCATATCTAGTTCAACTCTGCTTAGGAAACTGAGAAGAACAGTAGCTCCTTTGCAGTCCAATACACTGTACTTGCTGGGAACAGACAGGAGGGCTATTTGCACTGTGTATGTCAATGGGAGCGCAATAGTTACTTTCCTTACCAGAAAACAACTCTTGCTCAAAGGACCAGAAACTGCATGTGATTCAACTCCATTTAGGACTGGGAAACAAATGCTAGCTCGCATACATGAAACACACTCTGCTTTTGAGAAAAGAGTACTCTTCTACTCTACTGTGTTTCCTACGGGGTCCGAACAGTGAGGTTGCACAGAACAAAATAACTGTGCTTCCTACACACACGGGCCATATCTAGTTCAACTCTGCTTAGGGAACCAACAAGAACAGTGGCTCCTCTTCAGTCCGATACACTGTACTTGCTGGGAACAGACGCGAGTGCTATTTTTACTGTGTACAGTAATGGGAGCACAATAGTGACTTTCCTTACCAGAAAACAACTCTTGATCGTAGGACCAGAAACTGCATGTGATTCAACTCCACTTAGGAGTGGGAAACAAATGCTAGGTCGCCTTACATGAAACACACTCTGCTTTTGAGAAAAGAGCACTCTTCTACTCTACTGTGTTTCCTATGGGGTCCAAACAGTGAGCTTGCTCAGAACAAAAGAACTGTGCTTCCTACACACACGGGCCATATCTATTTCAACTCTGCTTAGGAAACTGACAATAACAGTAGCTCCTCTTCCGTCCAATACACTGTACTTCCTGGGAACAGACGCGAGTGCTATTTGCACTGTGTATGGCAATGGGAGCACAATAGTGACTCGTCTTACCAGAAAACAACTCTTGCTCGTAGGACAAAAAACTGCATGTGACTCAACTCCATTTAGGACTGGGAAACAAACGCTAGCTCGCCTTACAAGAAACACACTCTGCTTTTGAGAAAAGAGCACTCTTCTACTCTACTGTGTTTCCTCTGGGGTCTGAACAGTGAGCTTGCTCAGAACAAAAGAACTGTGCTTCCTACACACACGGCCATATCTAGTTCAATTCTGCTTAGGAACCTGACAAGAACAGTAGATCCTCTACAGTCCAATACACTGTACTTGCTGGAAACAGACGCCAGTGCTATTAGTCCTGTGTATGGCAACGGCAGCGCAATAGTGACTCTTCTTACCAGAAAACAACTCTTGCTCATAGTACCAGAAACTGCATGTGATTCAACTCCATTTAGGACTGGGAAACAAATGCTAGCTCGCCTTACATGAAACACACTCTGCATTTGAGAAAAGAGCACTCTTCTACTCTATTGTGTTTCCTATCGGGTCCGAAGAGTGAGCTTGCTCAGATCAAAAGAACTGTGCTTCCTACACACACGGGCCATATCTAGTTCAACTCTGCTTAGGAAACCAACAAGAACAGTAGCTCCTCTTCAGTCCAATACACTGTACTTGCGGGGAACAGACGCGAGTGCTATTTGCACTGTGTATGGCATTGGAGCACAATAGTGACTTGTCTTACCAGAAAACAACTCTTGCTCGTAGGACAAAAAACTGCATGTGACTCAACTCCATTTAGGACTGGGAAACAAACGCTAGCTCGCCTTACATGAAACACACTCTGCTTTTGAGAAAAGAGCACTCTTCTACTCTACTGTGTTTCCTAAGTGTTCCGAACAGTGAGCTTGCTCAGAACAAAAAAACTGTACTTCCTACTCACACGGCCATATCTAGTTCAAGTCTGCTTAGGAACCTGACAAGAACAGTATATCCTCTTCAGTCCAATACACTGTACTTGCTGGGAACAGACGCCAGTGCTATGGCAATGGCAGCGCAATAGTGACTCTTCTTACCAGAAAACAACTCTTGCTCGTAGGACCAGAAACTGCATGTGATTCAACTCCATTTAGGACTGGGAAAAAAACTCTAGCTCGCTTTACAAGAAACACACTCTGCTTTTGAGAAAAGAGCTCTCTTCTACTCTACCGTGTTTCCTATAGGGCCAGAACAGTGAGCTTGCTCAGAAAAAATGAACTGTGCTTCCTACACACACGGGCCATATCTAGTTCAACTCTGCTTAGGAAACTGAGAAGAACAATAGCTCCTCTTCAGTCCAATACACTGTATTTGCTGAGAACAGACGGGAGGGCTATTTGCACTGTGTATGGCAATGGGAGCGCAATAGTGACTTTCCTTACCAGAAAACAACTCTTGCTCATAGGACCAGAAACTGCATCTGATTACACTCCATTTAGGACTGGGAAACAAACGGTAGCTTGCCTTACAAGAAACACACTCTGCTTTACAGAAAAGAGCACTCTTTTACTCTACTGTGTTTCCTATGGGGTCCAAACAGTGAGCTTGCTCAGAACAAAAGAACTGTGCTTCGTACACACACGGACCATATCTAGTTCAACTCTGCTTAGTAAACTGACAAGAAGAGCAGCTCCTATTCAGTCCAATACACTGTACTTGCTGGGAAAAGACGCGAGTGCTATTTGCCTTGTGAAGGGCAATGGGAGCTCAATAGTGACTTTCCTTACTAGAAAACAACTCTTGTTCATAGGACCAGAAACTGCATGTGATTCAACTCCATTTAGGACTAGGAAACAAACGCTAGCTCGCCTTACAAAAACACACTCTGCTTTTGAGAAAAGAGCACTCTTCTACTCTACTGTGTTTCCTATAGGGCCAGAAGAGTGAACTTGCTCAGAACATAAGAACTGTGCTACCTACACACACGGGCCATATCTAGTTCAACTCTGCTTAGGAAACTGACAAGAACAGTAGCTCCTCTTCAGTCTGATACACTGTACTTGCTGGGAACAGACGCGAGAGCTATTTGCAATGTGTATGGCAAGGGGAGCGCAATAGTGACTTTCTTTACCAGTAAACAACTCTTGCTCGTAGGACCAGAAACTTCATGTGATTCAACTCCATTTAGAACTGGGAAACAAACGCTAGCTCGCCTTACAAGAAACACACTCTGCTTTTGAGAAAAGAGCACTCTTCTACTCTACTGTGTTTCCTATGGTGTCTGAACAGTGAGCTTGCTCAGAACAAAAGAACTGTGATTCCTACACACACGGGCCATTTCTAGTTCAACTCTGCTTAGGAAACTGACAAGAACAATAGATCCTCTTCAGTCCAATACACTGTACTTGCGGGGAACAGACGCAAGTGCTATTTGCACTGTGTATGGCAATTTGAGCCCAAAAGTGACTTGTCTTACCAGAAAACAACTCTTGCTCGTAGGACCAGAAACTGCATGTGATTCAACTCCATTTAGGACTGGGAAACAAAAGCTAGCTCACCTTACAAGAAACACACTCTGCTTTTGAGAAGAGAGCACTCTTCTACTCTACTGTTTTTACTATAGGGCCAGAACAGTGAGCTTGCTCAGAACAAAAGAACTGTGCTTCCTACACACACGGGCCATATCTAGTTCAAGTCTGCTTAGGAACCTGACAAGAACAGTAGATCCTCTTCAGTCCAATACACTGTACTTGCTGGGAACAGACACCACTGCTATATGTCCTGTGTATGGAAATGGCAACTCAATAGTGACTCTTCTTACCATAAAACAACTCTTGCTCGTAGGACCAGAAACTGCATGTGATTCAACTCCATTTAGGACTGGGAAACAAACTCTAGCTCCCTTTACAAGAAACACACTCTGCTTTTGAGAAAAGAGCACTCTTCTAGTCTACTGTGTTTCCTATAGGGCCAGAAGAGTGAGCTTGCTCAGATCAAAAGAACTGTGCTTCCTACACACACGGGCCATATCTAGTTCAACTCTGCTTAGGAAACCAACAAGAACAGTAGCTCCTCTTCAGTCCAATACACTGTACTTGCGGGGAACAGACGCGAGTGCTATTTGCACTGTGTATGGCATTGGAGCACAATAGTGACTTGTCTTACCAGAAAACAACTCTTGCTTGTAGGACAAAAAACTGCATGTGACTCAACTCCATTTAGGACTGGGAAACAAACGCTAGCTCGCCTTACATGAAACACACTCTGCTTTTGAGAAAAGAGCACTCTTCTACTCTACTGTGTTTCCTAAGTTTTCCGAAAAGTGAGCTTGCTCAGAACAAAAAAACTGTACTTCCTACTCACACGGCCATATCTACTTCAAGTCTGCTTAGGAACCTGACAAGAACAGTATATCCTCTTCAGTCCAATACACTGTACTTGCTGGGAACAGACGCCAGTGCTATGGCAATGGCAGCGCAATATTGACTCTTCTCACCAGAAAACAACTCTTGCTCGTAGGACCAGAAACTGCATGTGATTCAACTCCATTTAGGACTGGGAAACAAACTCTAGCTCGCTTTACAAGAAACACACTCTGCTTTTGAGAAAAGAGCACTCTTCTACTCTACCGTGTTTCCTATAGGGCCAGAACAGTGAGCTTGCTCAGAAAAAATGAACTGTGCTTCCTACACACACGGGCCATATCTAGTTCAACTCTGCTTAGGAAACTGAGAAGAACAATAGCTCCTCTTCAGTCCAATACACTGTATTTGCTGAGAACAGACGGGAGGGCTATTTGCACTGTGTGTGGCAATGGGAGCGCAATAGTGACTTTCCTTACCAGAAAACAACTCTTGCTCGTAGGACCAGAAACTGCATGTGATTACACTCCATTTAGGACTGGGAAACAAACGGTAGCTTGCCTTACAAGAAACACACTCTGCTTTACAGAAAAGAGCACTCTTTTACTCTACTGTGTTTCCTATGGGGTCCAAACAGTGAGCTTGCTCAGAACAAAAGAACTGTGCTTCGTACACACACGGACCATATCTAGTTCAACTCTGCTTAGTAAACTGACAAGAAGAGCAGCTCCTATTCAGTCCAATACACTGTACTTGCTGGGAAAAGACGCGAGTGCTATTTGCCTTGTGAAGGGCAATGGGAGCTCAATAGTGACTTTCCTTACTAGAAAACAACTCTTGTTCATAGGACCAGAAACTGCATGTGATTCAACTCCATTTAGGACTAGGAAACAAACGCTAGCTCGCCTTACAAAAACACACTCTGCTTTTGAGAAAAGAGCACTCTTCTACTCTACTGTGTTTCCTATAGGGCCAGAAGAGTGAACTTGCTCAGAACATAAGAACTGTGCTTCCTACACACACGGGCCATATCTAGTTCAACTCTGCTTAGGAAACTGACAAGAACAGTAGCTCCTCTTCAGTCTGATACACTGTACTTGCTGGGAACAGACGCGAGAGCTATTTGCAATGTGTATGGCAAGGGGAGCGCAATAGTGACTTTCTTTACCAGTAAACAACTCTTGCTCGTAGGACCAGAAACTTCATGTGATTCAACTCCATTTAGAACTGGGAAACAAACGCTAGCTCGCCTTACAAGAAACACACTTTGCTTTTGAGAAAAGAGCACTCTTCTACTCTACTGTGTTTCCTATGGTGTCTGAACAGTGAGCTTGCTCAGAACAAAAGAACTGTGATTCCTACACACACGGGCCATTTCTAGTTCAACTCTGCTTAGGAAACTGAAAAGAACAGTAGCTCCTCTTCAGTCCGATACACTGTACTTGCTGTGAACAGACGCGAGTGCTATTTGACTGTGTATGGCAATGGGAGCACAATAGTGACTTTCCTTACCAGAAAACAACTCTTGCTCGTAGGACCAGAAACTGCATGTGATTCAACTCCATTTAGGACTGGAAAACAAACGCTAGCTCTCCTTACAAGAAACACACTCTGCTTTAGAAAAAGAGCACTCTTCTACTCTACTGTGTTTCCTATGGGGTCCTAACAGTGAGCTTGCTCAGAACAAAAGAACTGTGCTTCCTACACACACGGACCATATCTAGTTCAACTCTGCTTAGGAAACTGACAAGAACAGTAGCTCCTCTTCAGTCCGATACACTGTACTTGCTGGGAACAGACGCGAGTGCTATTTGCACTGTGTATGGCAATTGGAGCGCAATAGTGACTTTCTTTACCAGAAAACAACTCTTCTTCATAGGACCAGAAACTGCATGTGATTCAACTCCATTTAACTAGGAAACAAACGCTAGATCGCCTTACAAAGAAACACTCTGCTTTTGAGAAAAGAGCACGCTTCTACTCTACTGTTTTTACTATATGGCCAGAACAGTGAGCTTGCTCAGAACATAAGAACTGTGCTTCCTACACACACGGGCCATATCATGTTCAACTCTGCTTAGGAAACTGACAAGAACAGTAGCTCCTCTTCAGTCCGATACACTGTACTTGCGGGGAACAGACGCGAGAGCTATTTGCATTGTGTATGGCAAGGGGAGCGCAATAGTGACTTTCCTTACCAGAAAACAACTCTTGCTCTTAGGACCAGAAACTGCATGTGATTCAACTCCATTTAGGACTGGGAAACAAACGCTAGCTCACCTTACAATAAACACACTCTGCTTTTGAGAAAAGAGCACTCTTCTACTCTACTGTGTTTCCTATTGGGTCTGAACATTGAGCTTGCTCAGAACAAAAGAACTGTGCTTCCTACACACACGGGCATAACTAGTTCAATTCTGCTTAGGAACCTGACAAGAACAGTAGATCCTCTTTAGTCCAATACACTGTACTTCCTGGGAACAGACGCCAGTGCTATTTGTCCTGTGTATGGCAATGGCAGCGCAATAGTGACTCTTCTTACCATAAAACAACTCTTGCTCGTAGGACCAGAAACTACATGTGATTCAACTCCATTTAGGACTGGGAAACAAAAGCTAGCTCACCTTACAAGAAACACACTCTGCTTTAGAGAAAAGAGCACTTTTCTACTCTACTGTGTTTCCTATAGGGCCAGAACAGTGAGCTTGCTCAGAACAAAAGAACTGTGCTTCCTACACACGGGCCATATCCAGTTCAACTCTGCTTAGGAAACTGACAAGAACAGTAGCTCCTCTTCAGTCCGATACACTGTACTTGCTGGGAACAGACACGAGTGTTATTTGCACTGTGTATGGCAATGGGAGCGCAATAGTGACTTTCTTTACCAGAAAACAACTCTTGCTCTTAGGACCAGAAACTGCATGTGATTCAACTCCATTTAGGACTGGGAAACAAATGCTAGCTCGCCTTACATGAAACACACTCTGCTTTTGAGAAAAGAGCACTCTTCTACTCTACTGTGCTTCCCAGGGGGTCCGAACAGTGAGCTTGCTCAGAACAAAAGAACTGTGCTTCCTACACACACGGGCCATATCTACTTCAACTCTGCTTAGGAAACTGAGAAGAACAGTAGCTCCTCTTCAGTCCAATACACTGTACTTGCTGGGAACAGACAGGAGGGCTATTTGCACTGTGTATGGCAATGGGAGCACAATAGTTACTTTCCTTACCAGAAAACAACTCTTGCTCGTAGGACCAGAAACTGCATGTGACTCAACTCCATTTAGGACTGGGAAACAAACGCTAGCTCGCCTTACAAGAAAGACACTCTGCTTTTGAGAAAATAGCAATCTTCTACTCTACTGTGTTTCCTATGGGGTCCGAACAGTGAGCCTGCTCAGAACAAAAGAACTGTGCTTCCTACATACACGACCATATCTAGTTCAATTCTGCTTAGGAACCTGACAAGAACAGTAGATCCTCTTCAGTCCAATACACTGTACTTGCTGGGAACAGACGCCAGTGCTATTTGTCCTGTGTATGGCAATGGCAGCGCAATAGTGACTCTTCTTACTATAAAACAACTCTTGCTCATAGGACCAGAAACTGCATGTGATTCAACTCCATTTAGGACTGGGAAACAAAAGCTAGCTCACCTTACAAGAAACACACTGCTTTAGAGAAAAGAGCACTCTTCTACTCTACTGTGTTTCCTATAGGGCCAGAACAGTGAGCTTGCTCAGAATAAAAGAACTGTGCTTCCTACAAACGGGCCTTATCTAGTTCAACTCTGCTTAGGAAACTGACAAGAACAGTAGCTCCTCTTCAGTCCGATACACCGTACATGCTGGGAAAAGACACAAGTGCTATTTGCCTTGTGTAGGGCAATGGGAGCGCAATAGAGACTTTCCTTACCAGAAAACAACTCTTGTTCGTAGGACCAGAAACTGCATGGGATTCAACTCCATTTAGGACTAGGAAACAAACGCTAGCTTGCCTTACAAAAACACACTCTGCTTTTGAGAAAAGCGCACTCTTCTACTCTACTGTGTTTCCTATAGGGCCAGAACAGTGAGCTTGCTCAGAACATAAGAACTGTGCTTCCTACACACACAGGCCATATCATGTTCAACTCTGCTTAGGAAACTGACAAGAACAGTAGCTCCTCTTCAGTCCGATACACTGTACTTGCTGGGAACAGACGCGCGAGCTATTTGCACTGTGTATGGCAAGGGGAGCACATTAGTGACTTTCCTTACCAGAAAACAACTCTTGCTCTTAGGACCAGAAACTGCATGTGATTCAACTCCATTTAGGACTGGGAAACAAACGCTAGCTCGCCTTACAAGAAACACACTCTGCTTTTGAGAAAAGAGCACTCTTCTACTCTACTGTGTTTCCTATAGGGCCAGAACAGTGAGCTTGCTCAGAACAAAAGAACTGTGCTTCCTACACACACGGGCCATATCTAGTTCAATTCTGCTTAGGAACCTGACAAGAACAGTAGATCCTCTTCAGTCCAATACACTGTACTTGCTGGGAACAGACGCCAGTGCTATTTGTCCTGTGTATGGCAATGGTAGCGCAATAGTGACTCTTCTTACCATAAAACAACTCTTGCTCGTAGGACTAGAAACTGCATGTGATTCAACTCCATTTAGGACTGGGAAACAAATGCTACCTCGCCTTACAGGAAACACACTCTGCTTTATAGAAAAGAGCACTCTTCTACTCTACTGTTTTTCCTATATGGCCATAACAGTGAGCTTGGTCAGAACAAAAGAACTGTGCTTCCTACACACGGGCCATAACTAATTCAACTCTGCTTAGGAAACTGACAAGAACAGTAGCTCCTCTTCAATCAGAAACACTGTACTTGCTGGGAACTGACGCGAGTGCTATTTGCACTGTGTATGGCAATGGGAGCGCAATAGTGACTTTCCTTACCAGAAAACAACTATTGCTCATAGAA